>NW_027488366.1:13030303-13333333 GCF_051014445.1 Colletes latitarsis
AACTAGGTTTAATCGACTGTTTCAGTGTGGTACCACATTACTACGTGATCCAAACCAGAAAAAACCCAGGATCTGTTCAACAAGTAAGTGGAGAATGCGAAAGTATGAGTCTGATGAGTGAAAGTCCCAGGGCTAACCTAGACCTAACATGCGTTATCCTCTAAAATATTGATCGAAACCAGGTTTAATCGACTGTTTCAGTGTGGTACCACATTACTACGTGATCCAAACCAGAAAAAACCCAGGATCAGTTCAACAAGTATCTGTAGAATGCGAAAGTATGTGTCTGATGAGTGAAAATCCCAGGGCTAACCTAGACCTAACTTGCGTTATCCTCTAAAATATTGATCGAAACCAGGTTTAATTGACCGTTTCAGTGTGGTACCTCATTACTACGTGATCCAAACCAGAAAAAACCCAGGATCCGTTCAACAAGAATGTGAAGAATGCGAAAGTATGAGTCTGATCAGTGAAGATCTCAGGCCTTACCTACACCTAACTTGCGTTGTCCTCTAAAATAGTGATGGAAACCAGGTTTCATTGACTGTTTCAGTGTGGTACTACATTACTACGTGATGCAATCCAGAAAAGCCCAGGATCTAGCCATCAAGTATGAGAAATATGCGAAAGAATGAGCCTGATGAGAGCAAATCCCAGACCTAACCTAGACCTAACATGCGTTATCCTCTAAAATATTGAGCGAAACCAGGTTTAATTGACCGTTTCAGTGTGGTACCTCATTACTACGTGATCCTAACCAGAAAAAACCCAGGATCCGTTCAACAAGTATGTGAAGAATGCGAAAGTATGAGTCTGATCAGTGAAAATCTCAGGCCTTACCTACACCTAACTTGCGTTGTCCTCTAAAATAGTGATGGAAACCAGGTTTAATGGACTGTTTCAGTGCGGTACCACACTACTTCGTGATCCAATCCAGAAATAGCCCAGGATCTAGCCATGAAGTATGAGAAATATGCGAAAGTAAAAGCCTGATGAGGGCAAATCCTAGACCTATCCCAGACCTAACTTGCGTTATCCTCTAAAATATTGATCGAAACCAGGTTTAATTGCCCGTTTCAGCGTGGTAACACATTACTACGTGATACAATCCAGAAACAGCCCAGGATCTGTTCAACATGCATGAGAAATATGCGAAAGAAAGAGCCTGATGAGAGCAAATCCCAGACCTAACCTAGACCTAACATGAATTATTCTCTAAAATATTGATCGAAACCAGGTTTAATTGACTGTTTCAGTGTGGTCCCACATTACTACGTGATCCAAACCAGAAAAAACCCAGGATCCGTTCAACAAGTATGTGAAGAATGCGAAAGTATGAGTCTGATGAGTGAAAATCCCAGGCCTAACCTAGACCTAACACGCGTTATCTTCTAAAATATTGATCGAAACCTGGTCTAATCGACTGTTTCAGTGTGGTACCACATTACTATGTGATCCAAACCAGACAAAACCCAGGATCTGTTCAACAAGTAAGTGGAGAATGCGAAAGTATGAGTCTGATGAGTGAAAGTCCCAGGGCTAACCTAGACCTAACATGCGTTATCCTCTAAAATATTGATCGAAACCAGGTTTAATCGACTGTTTCAGTGTGGTACCACATTACTACGTGATCCAAACCAGAGATAGCCCAGGATCTAGCCATGAAGTATGAGAAATATGCGAAAGTAGGAGCCTGATGAGGTCAAATCCCAGACCTATCCCAGACCTAACATGCGTTATCCCCTAAAATATTGATCCAAACCAGGTTTAATCGACTGTTTCAGTGTGGTACCACATTACTATGTGATCCAAACCAGAAAAAACCCAAGATCCGTTCAACAAGTATGTGAAGAATGCGAAAGTATGAGTCTGATGAGTGAAAATCCCAGGCCTAGCGTAGACCTAACATGCGTTATCCTCAAAAATATTGATCGAAACCTGGTTTAATCGACTGTTTCAGTGTGGTACCACATTACTACGTGATCCGATCCAGTAATAGCCCAGGATCCAGGCATGAAGTATGAGAAATATGCGAAAGTATGAGCCTGTTGAGGGCAAATCCTAGACCTAACCCAGACCTAACATGCGTTATCCTCTAAAATGTTTATCAAGACCAGGTTTAATTGATTGTTTCAGTGTGGTACCACATTACTACGTGATCCACACCAGAAAAAACCCAAGATCCGTTCAACAAGTATGTGAAGAATGCGAAAGTATGAGTCTGATGAGTGAAAATCCCAGGCCTAGCGTAGACCTAACTTGCGTTATCCTCTAAAATATTGATCGAAACCAGGTTTAATTGACTGTTTTATTGTGGTACCACTTTACTACGTGCTCCAAAGCAGAAAAAACCCTCGATCAGGTCAACATGCATGTTAAAACTGCGAAAGTATGACCCTGATGAGGGCAAATCCCAGGCCTAACCTAGACATAACATGCGTTATCTTCTAAAATATTGAGCGAAACCAGGTTTAATGGACTGTTTCAGTGTGGTACCACATTACTACGTGAATCAAACCAGAAAAAACCCAGGATCAGTTCAACAAGTATGTGAAAAACGCGAAAGTATGAGCCTGATGAGGGCGAATCCCAGACCTATCCCAGACCTGACTTGCGTTATCCTCTAAAATATTGATCGAAACCAGGTTTAATTGACTGTTTCAGCGTGGTACCACGTTACTACGTGATACAATGCTGAAACAGCCCAGGATCTAGCCATGAAGTATGAGAAATATGCGAAAGTATGAGCCTGACGAGGGCAAATCCTAGACCTAACCCAAACCTAACATGCGTTATCCTCTAAAATATTGATCCAAACCAGGTTTAATGGACAGCTTCAGTGTGATACCACTTTACTACGTGATCCAAAGGAGAAAAAACCCTCGATCAGGTCAACATGTATGTTAAAACTGCGAAAGTATGACCCTGATGAGGGCAAATCCCAGGCCTAACCTAGACCTAACATGGGTTGTCCTCTAAAATATTGATGGAAACTTGGTTTAATTGACTGTTTCAGTGTTGTACTTCATTACTACGTGATGCAATCCAGAAACCCCAGTATCTAGCCATCAAGTATGAGAAATATGCGAAAGAATGAGCCTGATGAGAGCAAATCCCAGACCTAACCTAGACCTAACATGGATTATTCCCTAAAATATTGATCGAAACCAGGTTTAATTGACTGTTTCAGTGTGGTACCACATTACTACGTGATCCAAACCAGTAAAACCCCAGGATCCGTTCAACAAGTATGTGAATAATGCGAAAGTATGAGTCTGATGAGTGAAAATGCTCGGCCTAACCTAGACCTAACATGCGTTATCCTGAAAAATATTGATCGAAACCAGGTTTAATGGACAGTTTCAGTGTGGTACCACACTACTACGTTATCCAAACCAGCAAAAAACCCAGGATCTGTTCAACCAGTATGTGAAAAACGCGAAAGTATGAGCCTGATGAGGGCAAATCGCAGACCGATCCCAGACCTAACTTGCGTTATCCTCTAAAATATTGATCGAAACCAGGTTTAATTGACTGTTTCAGTGTGGTACCACATTACTACGTGATCCAATCCAGAAATAGCCCAGGATCTAGCCATGAGGAATGAGAAATATGCGAAAGTATGAGCCTGACGAGAGCAAATCCTAGACCTAACCCAGACCTAACATGCGTTATCCTCTAAAATATTTATCAAGACCAGGTTTAATTGATTGTTTCAGTGTGGTACCACATTACTACGTGATACAATCCTGAAACAGCCCAGGATCTAGCCATGAAGTATGAGAAATATGCGAAAGAATGGGCCGGATGAGAGCAAATCCCAGACCTAACCTAGACCTAACATGAATTATTCTCTAAAATATTGATCGAAACCAGGTTTAATTGACTGTTTCAGTGCTGTACTTCATTACTACCTGATGCAATCCAGAAAAAGCCCAGGATCTAGCCATCAAGTATGAGAAATATGCGAAAGAATGAGCCTGATGAGAGCAAATCCCAGACCTAACCTAGACCTAACATGCGTTATCCTCTAAAATATTGAGCGAAACCAGGTTTTATTGTCTGTTTAAGTGTGGTCCCACATTACTTCGTGATCTAAACCAGAAAAAACCCAGGATCCGTTCAACAAGTATGTGAAGAATGCGAAAGTATGAGTCTGATGAGTGAAAATCCCAGGCCTAACCTAGACCTAACATGCGTTATCCTCAAAAATATTGATCCAAACCTGGTTTAATCGACTGTTTCAGTGTGGTACCACATTACTATGTGATCCAAACCAGAAAATAACCCAGGATCTGTTCAAGGAGTATGTGAAGTGTGCGAAAGTATGAGTCTGATGAGGTCAAATCCCAGACCTATCCCAGACCTAACATGCGTTATCCTCTAAAATATTGATCGAAACTAGGTTTAATTGACCGTTTCAGTGTGGTACCTCATTACTACGTGATCCAAACCAGACAAAACCCAGGATCTGTTCAACAAGAATGTGAAAAACGCGAAACTGTGGGCCTGATGAGGGCAAATCTTAGACCTAACCCAGACCTAAGATGCGTTATCCTCTAAAATATTTATCCAGACCAGGTTTCATTGAATGTTTCAGTGTTGTACTACATTACTACGTGATGCAATCCAGAAAAAGCCCAAGATCTAGCCATCAAGTATGAGAAATATGCGAAAGAATGAGCCTGATGAGTGAAAATCCCAGGGCTAACCTAGACCTAACATGCGTTATCCTCTAAAATATTGATCGAAACCAGGTTTAATCGACTCCTTCAGTGTGGCATCACACTACTACGTGACCGAAACCAGAAAAAACCCATGATCTTTTCAACAAGTATGAGAAAAACGCGAAAGTATGAGCCTGATGAGGGCAAATCCCAGACCTATCCCAGACCTAACTTGCGTTATCCTCTAAAATATTGATCGAAACTAGGATTAATTGACCGTTTCAGTGTGGTACCTCATTACTACGTGATCCAAACCAGACAAAACCCAGGATCTGTTCAACAAGAATGTGAAAAACGCGAAACTGTGGGCCTGATGAGGGCAAATCTTAGACCTAACCCAGACCTAAGATGCGTTATCCTCTAAAATATTTATCCAGACCAGGTTTCATTGAATGTTTCAGTGTGGTACCACTTTACTACGTGATCCAATCCAGAAATAGCCCAGGATCTAGCCATGAAGTATGAGAAATATGCGAAAGTATGAGCCTGATGAGGGCAAATCCCAGACATATCCCAGACCTAACTTGCGTTGTCCTCTAAGATATTGATGGAAGCCAGGTTTAATTGACTGCTTCAGTGTTGTACTTCATTACTACGTGATGCAATCCAGAAAAAGCCCAGGATCTAGCCATCAAGTATGAGAAACATGCGAAAGAATGAGCCTAATGAGAGCAAATCCCAGACCTAACCTAGACCTAACATGAATTATTCTCTAAAATATTGATCGAAACCAGGTTTAATCGACTGTTTCAGTGTGGTACCACATTACTACGTGATCCAAACCAGAAAAAACCCAGGATCCGTTCAACAAGTATGTGAAGAATGCGAAAGTATGAGTCTGATCAGTGAAAATCTCAGGCCTTACCTAGACCTACCTTGCGTTGTCCTCTAAAATAGTGATGGAAACCAGGTTTCATTGACTGCTTCAGTGTGGTACTACATTACTACGTGATGCAATCCAGAAAAAGCCCAGGATCTAGCCATCAAGTATGAGAAATATGCGAAAGAATGAGCCTGATGAGAGCAAATCCCAGACCTAACCTAGACCTACCATGAATTATTCTCTAAAATATTGATCGAAACCAGGTTTAATTGACTGTTTCAGTGAGGTCCCACATTACTACGTGATCCAAACCAGAAAAAACCCAGGATCCGTTCAACAAGTATGTGAAGAATGCGAAAGAAAGAGCCTGATGAGAGCAAATCCCAGACCTAACCTAGACCTAACATGAATTATTCTCTAAAATATTGATCGAAACCAGGTTTAATTGACTGTTTCAGTGTGGTCCCACATTACTACGTGATCCAAACCAGAAAAAACCCAGGATCCGTTCAACAAGTATGTGAAGAATGCGAAAGTATGAGTCTGATGAGTGAAAATCCCAGGCCTAACCTAGACCTAACACGCGTTATCTTCTAAAATATTGATCGAAACCTGGTTTAATCGACTGTTTCAGTGTGGTACCACATTACTATGTGATCCAAACCAGACAAAACCCAGGATCTGTTCAACAAGTAAGTGGAGAATGCGAAAGTATGAGTCTGATGAGTGAAAGTCCCAGGGCTAACCTAGACCTAACATGCGTTATCCTCTAAAATATTGATCGAAACCAGGTTTAATCGACTGTTTCAGTGTGGTACCACATTACTACGTGATCCAAACCAGAGATAGCCCAGGATCTAGCCATGAAGTATGAGAAATATGCGAAAGTAGGAGCCTGATGAGGTCAAATCCCAGACCTATCCCAGACCTAACATGCGTTATCCCCTAAAATATTGATCCAAACCAGGTTTAATCGACTGTTTCAGTGTGGTACCACATTACTATGTGATCCAAACCAGAAAAAACCCAAGATCCGTTCAACAAGTATGTGAAGAATGCGAAAGTATGAGTCTGATGAGTGAAAATCCCAGGGCTAACCTAGACCTAACATGCGTTATCCTCTGAAATATTGATCGAAACCAGGTTTAATCGACTGTTTCAGTGTGGTACCACATTACTACGTGATCCAAACGAGAAAAAAACCCATGATCTGTTCAACAAGTATGTGAAAAACGCGAAAGTATGAGCCTGATGAGGGCAAATCCCAGACCTATCCCAGACCTAACTTGCGTTATCCTCTCAAATATTGATCGAAACCAGGATTAATTGACCGTTTCAGTGTGGTACCTCATTACTACGTGATCCAAACCAGAAAAAAACCCAGGATCCGTTCAACAAGTATGGTAAGAATGCGAAAGTATGCGACTGATCAGTGAAAATCTCAGGCCTTACCTACACCTAACTTGCGTTGTCCTCTAAAATAGTGATGGAAACCAGGTTTCATTGACTGTTTCAGTGTGGTACTACATTACTACGTGACGCAATCCAGAAAAAGCCCAGGATCTAGCCATCAAGTATGGGAAATATGCGAAAGAATGAGCCTGATGAGAGCAAATCCCAGACCTAACCTAGACCTAACATGCGTTATCCTCTAAAATATTGAGCGAAACCAGGTTTAGTGGATTGTTTCAGTGTGGTACCACACTACTTCGTGATCCGAACCAGACAAAACCCAGGATCTGTTCAACAATAATGTGGAAAACGCGAAACTCTGAGCCTGATGAGGGCAAATCCTAGACCTATCCCAGACCTAACTAGCGTTATCCTGTAAAATATTGATCGAAACCAGGTTTAATTGACTGTTTCAGCGTGGTACCACATTACTACGTGATACAATCGAGAAACAGCCCAGGATCCGTTCAAGGAGTATGTGAAGTGTGCGAAAGTATGAGTCTGATGAGGTCAAATCCCAGACCTATCCCAGACCTAACTTGCGTTATCCTCTAAAATTTTGATCGAAACCAGGTTTAATCGACTGTTTCAGTGTGGTACCACATTACTACGTGATCCAAACCAGAAAAAGCCCAGGATCTAGCCATCAAGTATGAGAAATATGCGAAAGAATGAGCCTGATGAGAGCAAATCCAAGACCTAACCTAGGCCTAACATGCGTTATCCTCTAAAATATTGAGCGAAACCAGGTTTAATGGATTGTTTCAGTGTGGTACCACACTACTTCGTGATCCGAACCAGACAAAACCCAGGATCTGTTCAACAAGAATGTGAAAAACGCGAAACTCTGAGCCTGATGAGGGCAAATCTTAGACCTAACCCAGACCTAAGATGCGTTATCCTCTAAAATATTTATCCAGACCAGGTTTCATTGAATGTTTCAGTGTGGTACCACTTTACTACGTGATCCAATCCAGAGATAGCCCAGGATCTAGCCACGAAGTATGAGAAATATGCGAAAGTAGGAGCCTGATGAGGGCAAATCCTAGACCTATCCGAGACCTAACTTGCGTTATCCTCTAAAATATTGATCGAAACCAGGTTTAATTGCCTGTTTGAGCGTGGTACCACATTACTACGTGATACAATCCAGAAACAGCCCAGGATCTGTTCAACATGTATGAGAAATATGCGAAAGAAAGGGCCTGATGAGAGCAAATCCCAGACCTAACCTAGACCTAACGTGAATTATTCTCTAAAGTATTGGTCGAACCCAGGTTTAATCGACTGTTTCAGTGTGGTACCACATTACTACGTGATCCAAACCAGAAAATAACCCAGGATCTGTTCAAGGAGTATGTGAAGTGTGCGAAAGTATGAGCCTGACGAGTGAAAATCCCAGGCCTAACCTAGACCTAACACGCGTTATCCTCTAAAATATTGATCGAAACCTGGTTTAATCGACTGTTTCAGTGTGGTACCACATTACTATGTGATCCAAACCAGAAAATAACCCAGGATCTGTTCAAAGAGTATGTGAAGTGTGCGAAAGTATGAGTCTGATGAGGTCAAATCCCAGACCTATCCCAGACCTAAGTTGCGTTATCCTCTAAAATTTTGATCGAAACCAGGTTTAATCGACTGTTTCAGTGTGGTACCACATTACTACGTGATCCAAACCAGAAAAAACCCAGGATCCGTTCAACAAGTATGTGAAGAATGCGAAAGTATGAGTCTGATTCCCTCAGGGGCTGCCAGCCTTTCAGCTGCAGTACGGGCTTAACGAACCCGAGGTACCCGAGTCATACACACACCGTAAGCCTCCTGTTGGTCGCCACAACGACCCATTCACAATTCCCTATTGGTTTTGTGAATGGTACGTGACGGCAGGAGGAACGGGGGTCTTGGCTTAACCGCCTGGGCCACGAGTATGGCGACTCTATAAAATCGCCCTCCAATCCTAAGCTATGGTGCGCGGCGATGGGATGCATGGTTGGGGGAGAAGGCCCAATCCCAAGCGACCACCTCCGGGGAACCTGCCGAACCCCCGGAGTATATAGGCTTACCCGGGTAAGGCGGCTCTGCCCGGGCGGACCTTTTCTTCCGACCTGCTCGTGGGAATATTATGGAGTTCAATATTAAAACGGGGATGGGACGGGGTAAGTCAGAGGGGGAGGACGAAGGCGGTGTTGGGACTGGAGTGACGGCGCTCGCGCCGCCTCCAGCGCCTGGCCCGGCTTCGTGGAAGGTGGAGGAGGACGACGAGACTGCGTCAGTCTCGTCCTTCTCCTCCACCAGGAGCCTCATAGGCTCTAAGAGGAAGAGGGCGGGGCAGGCCGTCGTCGAGGTGGGCGGGGCGATGAGCCCGTCGGTGAGGCTGAGTTGCCTCAGGGACGAGGTGACCGAGGAGATATCGGAGAGGATCTCCTCGTCCCTGAGGCGGGTGGAGAAAGTCGCCGCTGCCTGCGCCTTTAAGGGGCAGAAAAGCGGTGGCGCGGAGGCCCTGAAGGCCGCGGCGGAGGAAATGAGGGAGGCGGCGCGGGAGCTCAGAGGGCGGAACGCCCGTCTGCAGCTCCTGTTGGAGGAGGAGCGACAGGGGAGGAGGAGGGCAGAGGCGCTGTGGAACAGCGCGGCCCTCCCTCCCATCCTCCCTCCTCCTCCACCGCCGCGTCCCTCGGCGGAGGTAAATAAGCGGAGTGCGGCGGCAGTGGTGCGGGGCACCGCGGGCCCCTCCACCCGCACTCCGCCCGTGAAGAAGTCCCCGTCCTCCTCAGAAGACGATCTTCTGAGGAGGATTGGGGACATGATTGATGGCAAGCTGGCCGCCTTCCGGGAGGAGCTCCTCGCCGGAAGAGCGGTCAGCAGGAAGGCGGTGCCTCCCCGACCTGTTCCGGTACAGTCGGGGAAGGCAAAGAAGGGCGGAGTGAAGGCTCCGCCCAGCGTTGCGGCACCAGGGCCCCGGGTCGCGACCCCCAAGGGGGGTGGTGTACCCGTGGTCGCGGTGGTCGCGTCCTCCACGGCACCCTCCCAAGGGGGGGTGGCGTGGAGTGAGGTGGTGGGGCGGAAGGCGAAGCGGGCGGCGAGGAAGGCCTCGCAACCGCAGGCTCCGCCTCCGCCGGCGGCGGCCAAGGTAAAGGCCGCGAAGGTCGGGAAGGCACGACCAGGTCGTCCCCCAAAAACGGCAGCGGTGACGCTGACCGTTGCGCAGGGGGGCGACCTGACCCTCGCGGAGGCGATGCGGCTCGCCAGGGAGAATATCTCCCTGGAAGAGCTGGGCATCGCCTCCGTGAGGGCGAAGAGGGCCGTGACCGGGGGTCTCTTGCTGGAGATCCCCGGTGCAGAAGGCGACGCGAAGGCGGATCGTCTCGCCCAGAGGCTCCGGGAGCAGCTGGGCGAGCGAGGTGTCCGGGTCGCCCGGCCCACGAAGCGCACGGAGATGCGCGTTTGTGGGCTGGACGACTCGGTCAGCGCACAGGATGTGTCCCGTGCCCTTGCGAGGGCGGGGGACTGTCCTGTGGAGGACCTGCGGATCGGAGAGATCCGCAGGTCGCCCTCCGGCCTCGGGTCGGTGTGGGCCCGGTGCCCCCTCTCCGCCGCCCGTAAGGTGGCGGAATCCGGGAGGGTGTTGGTGGGGTGGGTTTCGGCGCGAGTGGAAATCCTCGCGCCGCGCCCGCTCCAGTGTCACCGCTGCCTCGAATTGGGGCACGTGAGGCAGTGGTGCACCTCGCCGGTGGACCGCAGCGGTCAGTGTTACCGCTGCGGTGCCAAAGAGCACCGTGCGAGCCAGTGCTCGGCGGCCCCCCACTGCCCGCTGTGTGCGGACATGGGGAGGCCAGCCGATCACAGGGTGGGGAGCAAGAAGTGCTCCCCCCCCTCCCGGAAGGAGAGGAAGAGGCGGGCTGCACCGGCTCCGGTGCCGGGGGCGGTGGCATCGTCCTCCATGGAGGTGGACGGTGCTACGGGGACGGACGGCCGGGAGGAGGCTGGCGCGGCCATTAATTAATGCCGCCCCGCCTCCTCCTCCAGGCCAACCTCAACCACTGCCGCGCGGCACAGGACTTGATGTCCCAAGTCCTCGCGGAGTGGGGGGTTGGCCTGGCGGTCGCCGCCGAGCCGTACCGCGTCCCTGATCACCCTCATTGGGTGGGCGACGCGGACGGCTTGGTGGCGACGGTATGGGGAGGGGGCGACGGGTCCCCACCGTTCTCCTTGTTGGAGCGCGGTCGGGGATTCGTCGCCGTGGACTGGGGGGGAGTCGCTGTGGTGGGGTGCTACATTTCGCCCCGTAGCGGTCACGCTGCGTTCGAGCTGTACTTGGCCGAGGTCGCGGCATGCGTGCAGCGCTGCGCGGCCCGGCCGGTGCTGGTCCTGGGGGATTTTAATGCCAAGTCGGTGGCTTGGGGATCCCCCAGGACCTCCGTTCGCGGCGGGATCCTGGGCGATTGGGCGGCGGGGCTCGACCTCCGGGTATTGAACCGGGGGTCGGAGCACACATGCGTGCGGCGATATGGGGGGTCCATCGTGGATGTTGGATTCGCGACCCCCAACGCCGTGCGCATGGTGTCGGGTTGGCACGTGGTCGCGGGGGCAGAGACACTCTCCGATCACCGGTACATCCGGATGGAGGTCTCTGCCGCCGCGAGTGCATCCCGACACGGCCGCCTGCGTGGCACCCCACCACGCCGCTGGGCGCTTCGGCGCCTGGACAAGGACGCCCTGATGGCAGCTGCCCTCGCTGCAACTTGGCCGCAGGGAGCGGCCGAGTTGCCGAGCATAGAGGAGGAGGTCGCCCGACTCGGAGCATTGGTCGCGGGTATTTGCGACGCGGCGATGCCTCGGGTCGGGCGGGCTTCTCCTCGCCGGGCGGTGTACTGGTGGTCGGACGCGATCGCGGAGTTGCGAGTCGCGACTGTCCGCGCCCGACGCCAGTACACCCGCGCACGCCGTCGTCAACGTACAGGCGACGGCGTGGCGCGAGCGAGGGCAGCTGATCACCTGTATGGAGCATACCGCGTGGCGCGGGTTGCTCTGCAGGTCGCCATCAAACGGGCCAAGACCCAGGCATGGAAGGAGCTCCTCCAGACCCTTGATGACGATCCATGGGGGCGCCCATATAAGGTGGTGCTGAATAAGCTCCGCCCGTGGGCGCCCCCCGTCACCGAGGGTCTTGACCCCCGGCTGCTGGAGGACGTGGTCAATACACTCTTCCCAATTGGGGAGAGGGGACCGCGTCCTCCGGCGGCGGCGGCTGTCCCAGTGGAGTGGACGGCCGAGCTGGGGGTCACGCAGGAGGAGCTGGCAGCGGCCATCAGACGGCTCAGGGTTCGTAACACGGCCCCGGGTCCGGATGGTGTGCCCGGCCGGGTTTGGGTCTTGACCCAGGGCGTCCTTGGGGCCGACCTCAGGCGGTTGTTCGACCGCTGCCTGAGGGACGGGCGATTCCCCCCCAGTTGGAAGGTGGCGAGGATGGTCCTCCTCCGGAAGGAGGGTCGGCCCGCGGAGTCTCCCTCCGCATACCGGCCCATTTGTCTCCTCGACGAGGTGGGCAAGCTCTTCGAGCGTGTGATTGCTGCACGCCTCGTCGAGCACCTGTCGCGGGGTGATCCCGGTCTGGCCGACTGCCAGTTCGGTTTCCGGGGGGGCCGATCGACTATCGACGCGATAGGTCGTGTGAGGGCCCTCTCGGGGGCGGCCGTCTCCCGGGGAGGGGTGGCATTGGCAATATCCTTGGATATTGCCAATGCCTTTAACACCCTCCCCTGGGAAGAGATAAGGAGGGGACTCGAATATCATCGAGTCCCCCCTTGTCTCAGGGCGGTCGTCGGGGATTATCTCCGCGGCAGGTGGATCGAGTATCCGGGCCGGGATGGTGATATGCGGAGGGAGGTGTACTGCGGTGTTCCGCAGGGGTCGGTCCTCGGGCCACTCCTGTGGAACATCGCGTACGACTCGGTGTTGCGGGCCGGCCTCCCCGACGGCGTCAGCACGGTGTGTTATGCGGATGACACACTGGTGCTGGCCGTCGGGGCACACTGGGGGAGGGCCATGCGTCGCGCGGAGGAGGGGTCGCAACGCGTCGTCGACCGGATCAGGGGGATGGGGATGACGGTGGCGGTCCATAAGACCGAGGTGATTGCGTTTCATTCACCTCGCCAGGATCCGCCACCACCTCTGATCCGGGTGGGTGGGGCTGACATCGAGGTGAAGCCCCAGATCAGGTATCTAGGGCTGATCCTCGATAGCCACTGGCGTTTCGAGGAGCATTTCCGCTGCCTGGTCCCCCGGTTGGAAAGGATGGTTGCGGCTCTGGGCCGGATCCTGCCCAACCTGGGGGGCCCGGCGGGCCGAGTTCGTCGCCTCTATGTGGCAATGGTCCAGTCGGTGGCCCTATTCGGGGCCCCCGTCTGGGCGGACGACCTGGCTGCCTCCCGGCGCAGCATGACTATGCTGCGTCGGGTGCAGAGGCGCATGGCGCTCAGGGTCGTCCGCGGGTATCGGACCATGTCACATGAGGCGGCGACGGTTCTAGCGGGGATGCCGCCCATGGACCTGCTCGCGCGGTCGCACGCGGAGATGTACCGGCACCGCGTCGACCGTCGCGCGGGGGTGGGGGCGGTCCCGGGCGGGCAGGAACCTGCTTGGGGCGATTTGAAGCGCCAGGCCCGGCAGTCCGTGTTGCTCGCGTGGCAGGAGCGGCTGGCTCTGCCAACCGCGGGGCACCGGACTGTCGGGGCGGTTCGGCCACTCCTGAAGGAGTGGCTGGACAGAGGCCATGGCAGCCTCACCTACCGGATGGCACAGGTATTTTCCGGGCATGGCAGCTTCGGAAGATATCTGTGCCGGATAGGGAAGGAGCCGACGGCGCGTTGCTGCCACTGCGACGCTGAGCAGGACACGGCGGATCATACCCTGGAGGTATGCCCCGCGTGGGAGGGGGAGCGCCGTGTCCTGGTCGGCGCCGTCGGGCGGGATGTCTCGCTGCTGGGCGTGGTGCGCGCCATGCTCGGCAGCGAGGAGAAGTGGAGGGCCGTGGCCTCCTTCTGCGAGAACGTAATGTTGCAGAAGGAGGCCGCGGGGAGGGAGCGCGAGCTTCAGCGGCGCGCTGAAGCTCGCGCTCGTGCGGTGGCCCGAGGTCGTCGCCCGCTCGCGAGACGTCGCGGGCGGTCGCCTCGGCGTGGCGGATGACCTAGGCTGGGAGGGGGGTCCTGAGGGGACCCTCCTCCCGCCAGGCGGCGCCGGGTCGGACCGGTTGGGGGTAGGAGTGCCTCCCCCTACCGGCCCGACGCAAGGGGAGGCACCCTCGGCGGTCTGGTGCGGCCATGAACGCCCGGCCGCCGAGGGGTGGAAACGGGGTCGCGGGCGGTTGCGAGTTGGGGCTCGCAGCCGCCACTAAACGCGGCCCCGGGACGGATAGCGGCGGGATGGAGTGGCCCCGTCCCGCCGCTATGAGGCAGTGTGTCTACTGGGGGGACCGATTGTCCCCCCGGGGGATGGGCGCGAAAGCGCGGGCACGGGGAGGATACCGGAAGAATGCTTCGAGCGATTCCCGGTATCCTCCCAAGGCGTGCCGAAGGGTCACCGTGGGGTTTTTAGTGGGTAGGTCCCGCGCCTGTCGTTGTACGGGCGCGGGGAATCCCACACACCCCTCCCACCTCTCCCCAAGGAGGTGGGAGGGAGTCTTTCGAAGATCTTCCCCACGAAAAAAAAAAAAAAAAAAAAAAAAAAAAAAAAAAAAAAAAAAAAAAGTATGAGTCTGATGAGTGAAAATCCCAGACCTAACCTAGACCTAACATGCGTTATCCCCTAAAATATTGATCCAAACCAGGGTTAATGGACTGTTTCAGTGTGGTACCACATTACTACGTGATCCAAACCAGAAAAAACCCAGGATCTGTTCAACAAGTATGTGAAGAATGCGAAAGTATGAGTCTGATGAGTGAAAATCCCAGGCCTAACCTAGACCTAACAAGAGTTATACTCTAAAATATTCATCGAAACCTGGTTTAATCGACTGTTTCAGTGTGGTACCGCATTACTATGTGATCCAAACCAGAAAATAACCCAGGATCTGTTCAAGGAGTATGTGAAGTATGCGAAAGTATGTGTCTGATCAGGTCAAATCCCAGACCTATCCCAGACCTAACTTGCGTTATCCTCTAAAATTTTGATCGACACCAGGTTTAATCGACTGTTTCAGTGTGGTACCACACTACTACGTGATCCAAACCAGAAAAAACCCAGGATCTGTTCAACAAGTATGTGAAGAATGCGAAAGTATGAGTCTGATGAGTGAAAATCCCAGGCCTAACCTAGACCTAACATGAGTTATACTCTAAAATATTGATCGAAACCTGGTTTAATCGACTGTTTCAGTGTGGTACCGCATTACTATGTGATCCAAACCAGAAAATAACCCAGGATCTGTTCAACGAGTATGTGAAGTGTGCGAAAGTATGAGTCTGATGAGATCAAATCCCAGACCTATCCCAGACCTAACTTGCGTTATCCTCTAAAATTTTGATCGAAACCAGGTTTAATCGACTGTTTCAGTGTGGTACCACACTACTACGCGATCCAAACCAGAAAAAACCCAGGATCCGTCCAACAAGTATGTGAAGAATGCGAGAGTATGAGTCTGATGAGTGAAAATCCCAGGCCTAACCTAGACCTAACATGAGTTATACTCTAAGATATTGATCGAAACCTGGTTTAATCGACTGATTCAGTGTGGTACCGCATTACTATGTTATCCAAACCAGAAAATAACCCAGGATCTGTTCAACGAGTATGTGCAGTGTGCGAAAGTATGAGTCTGATGAGGTCAAATCCCAGACCAATCCCAGACTTAACTTGCGTTATCCTCTAAAATATTGATCGAAACCAGGTTTAATCGACTGTTTCAGTGTGGTACCACATTACTACGTGTTCCAAACCAGAAAAAACCCAGGATCTGTTCAACAAGTATGTGAAGAATGTGAAAGTATGTGTCTGATGAGTGAAAATCCCAGGGCTAACCTAGACCTAACATGCGTTATCCTCTAAAATATTGATCGAAACCAGGTTTAATCGACTGTTTCAGTGTGGTACCACATTACTACGTGATGCAAACCAGAAAAAACCCAGGATCAGTTCAACAAGTATGTGAAGAATGCGAAAGTATGAGACTGATCAGTGAAAATCCCAGGCCTAACCTAGACCTAGCTTGCGTTATCCTCTAAAATATTGATCGAAACCAGGTTTAATCGACTGTTTCAGTGTGGTACCTCATTACTACGTGTCCCAAACCAGAAGAAACCCATGATCTGTTCAACAAGTATGTGAAAAACGCGAAAGTATGAGCCTGATGAGGGCAAATCCCAGACCTATCCCAGACCTAACTTGTGTTATCCTCTAAAATATCGATCGAAACCAGGTTTAGTTGACCGTTTCAGTGTGGTACCTCATTACTACGTGATCCAAACCAGAAAAAACCCAGGATCCGTTCAACAAGTATGTGAAGAATGCGAAAGTATGAGTCTGATGAGTGAAAATCTCAGGCCTTACCTACACCTAACTTGCGTTGTCCTCTAAAATAGTGATGGAAACCAGGTTTCATTGACTGTTTCAGTGTGGTACTACATTACTACGTGATACAATCGAGAAACAGCCCAGGATCCGTACAACAAGTATTTGAAGAATGCGAAAGTATGAGTCTGATGATTGAAAATTCCAGGCCTAACCTAGACCTAACATGCGTTATCCTCTAAAATATTGATCGAAACCAGGTTTAGTCGACTGTTTCAGTGTGGCACCACATTACTACGTCATCCAAACCAGAAAAAACCGAGGATCAGTTCAACAAGTATGTGAAGAATGCGAAAGTATGAGTCTGATGAGTGAAAATCCCAGGGCTAACCTAGACCTAACATGCGTTATCCTCTAAAATATTGATCGAAACCAGGTTTAATCGACTGTTTCAGTGTGGTACCGCATTACTACGTGATCCAAACCAGAAAAAACCCGGGATCAGTTCAACAAGTATGTGAAGAATGCGAAAGTATGAGTCTGATGAGTGAAAATCCCAGTGCCAACCTAGACCTAACATGCGTTATCCACTAAAATATTGATCGAAACCTGGTTTAACCGACTGTTTCAGTGTGGTACCGCATTACTACGTGATACAATCCAGAAACAGCCCAGGATCTAGCCATCAAGTATGAGAAATATGCGAAAGTATGAGCCTGATGAGGGCAAATCCTAGTCCTAAGCCAGACCTAACATGCGTTATCCTCTAAAATATTTATCAAGACCAGGTTTAATTGATTGTTTCAGTGTGGTCCCACATTACTACGTGATTCAAACCAGAAAAAACCCAGGATCTGTTCAACAAGTATGTGAAGAATGCGAAAGTATGAGTCTGATGAGGGCAAATCCCAGACCTATCCCAGACCTAACTTGCGTTATCCTCTAAAATATTTATCGAAACCAGGTTTAATTGACCGTTTCAGTGTGGTACCACATTACTACGTGATCCGAACCAGAAAAAACCCAGGATCCGTTCAACAAGTATGTGAAGAATGCGAAAGTATGAGTCTGATCAGTGAAAATCCCAGGCCTAACCTAGACCTAACGTGAGTTATACTCTAAAATATTGATCGAAATCTGGTTTAATCGAATGCTTCAGTGTGGTACCACATTACTATGTGATCCAAACCAGAAAATAACCCAGGATCTAGCCATCAAGTCTGAGAAATATGCGAAGGAATGAGCCTGATGAGAGCAAATCCCAGACCTAACCTAGACCTAACATGAATTATTCTCTAAAATATTGATCGAGACCAGGTTTAATCGACTGTTTCAGTGTGGTACCACATTACTACGTGATCCAAACCAGAAAAAACAGAGGATCAGTTCAACAAGTATGTGAAGAATGCGAAAGTATGAGTCTGATGTGTGAAAATCCCAGGGCTAACCTAGACCTAACATGCGTTATCCTCTAAAATATTGATCGAAACCAGGTTTAATCTACTGTTTCAGTGTGGTACCACATTACTACGTGATCCAAACCAGAAAAAACCCATTATCTGTTCAACAAGTATGTGAAAAACGCGAAACTGTGAGCCTGATGAGGGCAAATCTTAGACCTAACCCAGACCTGAGATGCGTTATCCTCTAAAATATTTATCCAGACCAGGTTTCATTGAATGTTTCAGTGTGGTACCACTTTACTACGTGATCCAATCCAGAAATAGCCCAGGATCTAGCCATGAAGTACGAGAAATATGCGAAAGAATGAGCCTGATGAGAGCAAATCCCAGACCTAACCTAGACCTACCATGAATTATTCTCTAAAATATTGATCGAGACCAGGTTTAGTCGACTGTTTCAGTGTGGCACCACATTACTCCGTGATCCAAACCAGAAAAAACCCAGGATCCGTTGAACAAGTATGTGAAGCATGCGAAAGTATGAGTCTGATCAGTGAAAATCACAGGCCTTACCTAGACCTAGCTTGCGTTGTCCTCTAAAATATTGATGGAAACCAGGTTTCATTGACTGTTTCAGTGTGGTACTACATTACTACGTGATGCAATCCAGAAAAAGCCCAGGATCTAGCCATCAAGTATGAGAAATATGCGAAAGAATGAGCCTAATGAGAGCAAATCCCAGACCTAACCTAGACCTAACATGAATTATTCACTAAAATATTGATCGAGACTAGGTTTAATCGACTGTTTCAGTGTGGTACCACATTACTACGTGATCCAAACCAGTAAAAACCCAGGATCAGTTCAACAAGTATGTGAAGAATGCGAAAGTATGAGACTGATGAGTGAAAATCCCAGGGCTAACCTAGACCTAACATGCGTTATCCTCTAAAATATTGATCGGAACCAGGTTTAATCGACTGTTTCAGTGTGGTACCACATTACTACGTGATCCAAACCAGAAAAAAACCCAGGAACAGTTCAACAAGTATGTGAAGAATGCGAAAGTATGAGTCTGATGAGTGAAAATCCCAGGGCTATCCTAGACCTAACATGCGTTATCCTCTAAAATATTGATCGAAACCAGGTGTAATCGACTGTTTCAGTGTGGTGTCACACTACTACGTGACCCAAACCAGAAAAAACCCATGATCTGTTCAACAAGTATGTGAAAAACGCGAAAGTATGAGCCTGATGAGGGCAAATCCCAGACCTATCCCAGACCTAACTTGCGTTATCCTCTAAAATATTGATCGAAACCAGGTTTAATTGACCGTTTCAGTGTGGTACCACATTACTACGTGATCCAAACCAGTAAAAACCCAGGATCAGTTCAACAAGTATGTGAAGAATGCGAAAGTATGAGACTGATGAGTGAAAATCCCAGGACTTACCTAGACCTAACTTGCGTTGTCCTCTATAATATTGATGGAAATCAGGTTTCATTGACTGTTTCAGTGTGGTACTACATTACTACGTGATGCAATCCAGAAAAAGCCCAGGATCTAGCCATCAAGTATGAGAAATATGCGAAAGAATGAGCCTGATGAGAGCAAATCCCAGACCTAACCTAGACCTAACTTGCGTTATCCTCTAAAATATTGATGGAAACCAGGTTTGATTGACTGTTTCAGCGTGGTACCACATTACTACGTGATACAATCCAGAAACAGCCCAGGATCTAGCCATGAAGTATGAGAAATATGCGAAAGTATGAGACTGATGAGTGAAAATCCCAGGTCTTACCTAGACATAACTTGCGTTGTCCTCTATAATATTGATGGAAACCAGGTTTCATTGACTGTTTCAGTGTGGTACTACATTACTACGTGATGCAATCCAGAAAAAGGCCAGGATCTAGCCATCAAGTATGTGAAAAACGCGAAACTGTGAGCCTGATGAGGGCAAATCTTAGACCTAACCCAGACCTAAGATGCGTTATCCACTAAAATATTTATCCAGACCAGGTATCATTGAATGTTTCAGTGTGGTACCACTTTACTACGTGATCCACTCCAGAACTAGCCCAGGATCTAGCCATGAAGTATGAGAAATATGCGAAAGTAAGAGCCTGATGAGGGCAAATCGTAGACCTATCCCAGACCTAACTTGCGTTATCCTCTAAAATATTGATGGAAACCAGGTTTGATTGACTGTTTCAGCGTGGTACCACATTACTACGTGATACAATCCAGAAACAGCCCAGGATCTAGCCATGAAGTATGAGAAATATGCGAAAGTATGAGCCTGATGAGGGCAAATCCTAGACCTAACCCAGACCTAACATGCGTTATCCTCTAAAATATTTATCAAGACCAGGTTTAATTGATTGTTTCAGTGTGGTCCCACATTACTACGTGATCCAAACCAGAAAAAACCCAGGATCTGTTCAACATGTATGAGAAATATGCGAAAGAATGAGCCTGATGAGAGCAAATCCCAGACCTAACCTAGACCTAACATGAATTATTCTCTAAAATATTGATCGAAACCAGGTTTCATTGACTGTTTCACTGTGGTACTACATTACAACGTGATGCAATCCAGAAAGAGCCCAGGATCTGGCCATCAAGTATGAGAAATATGCGAAAGAATCAGCCTGATGAGAGCGAATCCCAGACCTAACCTAGACCTAACATGCGTTATCCTCTAAAATATTGAGCGAAACCTGGTTCAATCGACTGTTTCAGTGTGGTACCACATTACTACGTGATCCAAACCAGTAAAAACCCAGGATCAGTTCAACAAGTATGTGAAGAATGTGAAAGTATGAGACTGATGAGTGAAAATCCCAGGCCTTACCTAGACCTAACTTGCGTTGTCCTCTATAATATTGATGGAAACCAGGTTTCATTGACTGTTTCAGTGTGGTACTACATTACTACGTGATGCAATCCAGAAAAAGCCCAGGATCTAGCCATCAAGTATGAGAAATATGCGAAAGAATGAGCCTGATGAGAGCAAATCCCAGACCTAACCTAGACCTAACATGCGTTATCCTCTAAAATATTCAGCGAAACCAGGTTTAATGGACTGTTTCAGTGTGGTACCACACTACTTCGTGATCCAAACCAGAAAAAACCCAGGATCTGTTCAACAAGTATGTGAAAAACGCGAAACTGTGACCCTGATGAGGGCAATCTTAGACCTAACCCAGACCTAAGATGCGTTATCCACTAAAATATTTATCCAGACCAGGTATCATTGAATGTTTCAGTGTGGTACCACTTTACTACGTGATCCACTCCAGAACTAGCCCAGGATGTAGCCATGAAGTATGAGAAATATGCGAAAGTAAGAGCCTGATGAGGGCAAATCCTAGACCTATCCCAGACCTAACTTGCGTTATCCTCTAAAATATTGATGGAAACCAGGTTTGATTGACTGTTTCAGCGTGGTACCACATTACTACGTGATACAATCCAGGAACAGCCCAGGATCTAGCCATCAAGTATGAGAAATATGCGAAAGAATCAGCCTGATGAGAGCGAATCCCAGACCTAACCTAGACCTAACATGCGTTATCCTCTAAAATATTGAGCGAAACCTGGTTTAATGGACTGTTTCATTGTGGTACCACACTACTACGTGATCCAAACCAGAAAAAACCGAGGATCTGTTCAACAAGTATGTGAAAAACGCGAAAGTATGAGTCTGGTGAGGTGAAATACCAGACCTATCCCAGACTTAACTTGCGTTATCCTCTAAAATATTGATCGAAACCAGGTTTAATCGACTGTTTCAGTGTGGTACCACCTTACTACGTGAACCGAAACCAGAAAAAACCCAGGATCAGTTCAACAAGTATGTGAAAAACGCGAAAGTATGAGCCTGATGAGGGCGAATCCCAGGCCTGTCCCAGACCTAACTTGCGTTATCCTCTAAAATATTGATCGAAACCAGGTTTAATTGACTGTTTCAGCGTGGTACCACGGTACTACGTGATACAATCCTGAAACAGCCCAGGATCTAGCCATTAAGTATGAGAAATATGCGAAAGTATGAGCCTGACGAGGGCAAACCTAGACCTAACCCAAACCTAACATGCGTTATCCTCTAAAATATTGATCCAAACCAGGTTTAATGGACAGCTCCAGTGTGATACCACTTTACTACGTGATCCAAAGCAGAAAAACCCTCGATCAGGTCAACATGTATGTTAAAACTGCGAAAGTATGAGTCTGATGAGAGAAAATCCCAGACCTAACCTAGACCTAACATGCGTTGTCCTCTAAAATATTGATGGAAACCAGGATTAATTGACTGTTTCAGTGTTGTACTTCATTACTACGTGATGGAATCCAGAAAAAGCCCAGGATCTAGCCATCAAGTATGAGAAATATGCGAAAGAATGAGCCTGATGAGAGCAAATCCCAGACCTAACCTAGACCTACCATGAATTATTCTCTAAAATATTGATCGAGACCAGGTTTAGTCGACTGTTTCAGTGTGGCACCACATTACTCCGTGATCCAAACCAGAAAAAACCCAGGATCCGTTGAACAAGTATGTGAAGCATGCGAAAGTATGAGTCTGATCAGTGAAAATCACAGGCCTTACCTAGACCTAGCTTGCGTTGTCCTCTAAAATATTGATGGAAACCAGGTTTCATTGACTGTTTCAGTGTGGTACTACATTACTACGTGATGCAATCCAGAAAAAGCCCAGGATCTAGCCATCAAGTATGAGAAATATGCGAAAGAATGAGCCTAATGAGAGCAAATCCCAGACCTAACCTAGACCTAACATGAATTATTCACTAAAATATTGATCGAGACTAGGTTTAATCGACTGTTTCAGTGTGGTACCACATTACTACGTGATCCAAACCAGTAAAAACCCAGGATCAGTTCAACAAGTATGTGAAGAATGCGAAAGTATGAGACTGATGAGTGAAAATCCCAGGGCTAACCTAGACCTAACATGCGTTATCCTCTAAAATATTGATCGGAACCAGGTTTAATCGACTGTTTCAGTGTGGTACCACACTACTACGTGATCCAAACCAGAAAAAAACCCAGGATCAGTTCAACAAGTATGTGAAGAATGCGAAAGTATGAGACTGATGAGTGAAAATCCCAGGACTTACCTAGACCTAACTTGCGTTGTCCTCTATAATATTGATGGAAATCAGGTTTCATTGACTGTTTCAGTGTGGTACTACATTACTACGTGATGCAATCCAGAAAAAGCCCAGGATCTAGCCATCAAGTATGAGAAATATGCGAAAGAATGAGCCTGATGAGAGCAAATCCCAGACCTAACCTAGACCTAACTTGCGTTATCCTCTAAAATATTGATGGAAACCAGGTTTGATTGACTGTTTCAGCGTGGTACCACATTACTACGTGATACAATCCAGAAACAGCCCAGGATCTAGCCATGAAGTATGAGAAATATGCGAAAGTAAGAGCCTGATGAGGGCAAATCCTAGACCTATCCCAGACCTAACTTGCGTTATCCTCTAAAATATTGATGAAAACCAGGTTTGATTGACTGTTTCAGCGTGGTACCACATTACTACGTGATACAATCCAGAAACAGCCCAGGATCTAGCCATGAAGTATGAGAAATATGCGAAAGTATGAGCCTGATGAGGGCAAATCCTAGACCTAACCCAGACCTAACATGCGTTATCCTCTAAAATATTTATCAAGACCAGGTTTAATTGATTGTTTCAGTGTGGTCCCACATTACTACGTGATCCAAACCAGAAAAAACCCAGGATCTGTTCAACATGTATGAGAAATATGCGAAAGTATGAGCCTGATCAGGGCAAGTCCCAGACCTATCCCAGACCTAACTTGCGTTGTCCTCTAAGATATTGATGGAAACCAGGTTTAATTGACTGTTTCAGTGTTGTACTTCATTACTACGTGATGCAATCCTGAAAAAGCCCCGGATCTAGCCATCAAGTATGAGAAATATGCGAAAGAATGAGCCTGATGAGAGCAAACCTAGACCTAACCCAAACCTAACATGCGTTATCCTCTAAAATATTGATCCAAACCAGGTTTAATGGACAGCTCCAGTGTGATACCACTTTACTACGTGATCCAAAGCAGAAAAACCCTCGATCAGGTCAACATGTATGTTAAAACTGCGAAATTATGAGTCTGATGAGAGAAAATCCCAGACCTAACCTAGACCTAACGTGCGTTGTCCTCTAAAATATTCATGGAAACCAGGATTAATTGACTGTTTCAGTGTTGTACTTCATTACTACGTGATGGAATCCAGAAAAAGCCCAGGATCTAGCCATCAAGTATGAGAAATATGCGAAAGAATGAGCCTGATGAGAGCAAATCCCAGACCTAACCTAGACCTAACATGAATTATTCTCTAAAATATTGATCGAAACCAGGTTTAATTGACTGTTTCAGTGTGATCCCACATTACTACGTGATCCAAACCAGAAAAATCCCATGATCCGTTCAACAAGTATGTGAAGAATGCGAAAGTATGAGTCTGATGAGTGAAAATCCCAGACCTATCCCAGACCTAACTTGCGTTATCCTCTAAAATTTTGATCGAAACCAGGTTTAATCGACTGTTTCAGTGTGGTACCACATTACTACGTGATCCAAACCAGAAAAAACCCAGGATCCGTTCATCAAGTATGTGAAGAATGCGAAAGTATGAGTCTGATGAGTGAAAATCCCAGACCTAACCTAGACCTAACATGCGTTATCCCCTAAAATATTGATCCAAACCAGGTTTAATGGACTGTTTCAGTGTGGTACCACACTACTACGTGATCCAAACCAGAAAAAACCCAGGATCTGTTTAACAAGTATGTGAAAAACGCGAAAGTATGAGCCTGATGAGGGCAAATCCCAGACATATCCCAGACCTAACTTGCGTTGTCCTCTAAGATATTGATGGAAACCAGGTTTAATTGACTGTTTCAGTGTTGTACTTCATTACTACGTGATGCAATCCAGAAAAAGCCCAGGATCTAGCCATCAAGTATGAGAAATATGCGAAAGAATGAGCCTGATGAGAGCAAATCCCAGACCTATCCCAGACCTAACTTGCGTTATCCTCTAAAATATTGATCGAAACCAGGTTTAATTGACCGTTTCAGTTTGGTACCACATTACTACGTGATCCAAACCAGAAAAAACCCAGGATCCGTTCAACAGGTATGTGAAGGATGCGAAAGTATGAGTCTGATGAGTGAAAATCCCAGGGCTAACCTAGACCTAACATGCGTTATCCTCTAAAATATTGATCGGAACCAGGTTTAATCGACTGTTTTAGTGTGGTACCACTTTACTACGTGATCCAAACCAGAAAAAATCCAGGATCAGTTCAACAAGTATGTGTGTTAGAAACTAAGGGTTCTAACCGGGGTCCGGACGAGGGAAATACTAGGGAGAGTGATTGATAAGTTTTTTATTTTGTAATTTTCGCTTGGCGCTTTGCGACAAGCCTTTTATTTAATTTTAACAAAAAAAAATGAAAAAAATAAAAAAAATATAAATTACAAAAAAACGAGAATTATTTTATAATCCAGCCGGGGGTGGAGATTCACCGGCGTTGCCCCGGTTGGGATGGACCTTGGTTGCTGTAACAAAGGTTTGTTCAGATTAAATACGTGCGTACACGTATCGTAAACACGCTCGTCAGCTGTTCGCCTCGCTCTCCTAGCGGCTAGCTGTGCGCTGGGAGGGGGGAATCGGCTGTCGTTCAACGTGAATCAGTGGACTGTAAATTTGTACTTGTACGCTGATAATTATTTATTGAAACTATCAGCGATACGTTTGCCCTGAACAGAAGAGAATTCACTCGTATCTGTCGGGGGCGACTTAGCCACGGACGGGTCACCAAATGGAGGTCGTAAAGCTCCAAATGGGTGGATCCCGTGAGCACGCTCTCCGTGCGGGTGACGTAGGAACGTCGTGCGAGGTGATTTCCTGCGACACTGTAAAATTACTGCACGGCGACCGTTTCTACCGGGGACCGTGACAGTAAAGTGTCCTTTGCAAAAAATCCCTCGCGGGTCCAACCGCACTATAAAGCCTACCCGGCGACCGTGTTGCACGGGGACCGTATTTGGTAGGCGGCGTGACGGAAGGTGAGGCGACCTTGAACCCGAACTCCTCCGTAGGGTGTACGGTCGACTCGTACACCGACGGGTTTTTGGAGAGGGTTTTTTGGCGACCTTTGCACGAAGAGCACTCCACGAGGCGGTACCGATTCAACGGTATGACCTTTGGGAGGCTCCAAAGCCGTATAGCTTTAAAGGGATTCTGGGTGGGTGCACCCTGAGTCCCTTACGTCGCGGTCGCGGCAACGACTGCAACGTACAATCCTTCCTAGCGAAGGCGGTCGCGCCACGCGTTGCGTGTATTACGACCTCCCTTTTGTCGCAGGTAGATTGTTCTGGGAAACTCTAACCGCAGCATCGGAGAGAATTCTTTTTTATACAAGTCCGAATATTATGTGCGAGTCCGTACTTGAGGAGCGAGATCTTCTGGGATCCGCTCCCGTTGGCAGTCGGCTCGTGAATAATTACGAATATTGTCGCGGATCGACAGACGAAGACTCGGTCGCGCCTTGTCGTCGCGATGCGGCGCTGCCGAATTCAGCTGTCGATCTCTTTTCAATATATTATACGGTTCTCTCTCTCGACGCTGACGTCACGATACCGTTTAAACCGGTGCGAAGCGAATCTTCGCGTGAGGTCGGCGTACAAAAACACGTAAACGGCTGCGGTTTTAAATCGTCCGAACGTTCAACGAACCTGACGAACGCTTAACCTTCCGCAGTGTCACGTACACAAACGGATACGGGAATCGCAGCCGAGAATTTAATGTTTTCAGACTAACGCGATTTTAAATAGTTTTTTAACATATTTAAACATACCGCCCCCCCCTTGCACGAATTGTGCAATACCCGGAGAACGCGGTAGTCCCGTACGGTCACTTTTTTACGCGGAGAGAGAGAACTCGCGCACTTTTAATTGTAAAAAATCAAAAGTACTTACTATTGACCAGCTGCAGCCTGTTGAAGGAATCTCATGGACGTGGTCAGCATCTGGTCCGCCATGGCGAAAGCCATGGCGATCTGACCGAACGCCGGCTGCCAGGTCCTTCTTTTTTTCTTTGCCGGGGCCGCTGGGGTCTGCGGCTGCAGGCCGCTGGTGGACGGTCCAGGGGTGGCCGGGGCGAGTTTCGCCTGTTTCCTCCGTTTCCGCTTTTGTTGCGGAGCTCGGTCGGTGGGGGCAGCCAAAGTCGACCCTGGCACTGCTGGTGGTGGCGGCGGGGTCGATTCCTCCGGTTTGTCGGCCCGCCACGCACAGGACCGCATGTGTCCGTCCTTGTCCCATCGGAGGACGTATTGGCCTCCGGGGGCCCGGTAGTGGTATTTTCGGGTTGTCGTTATAACCCTGGCCGGAATCCTGAATGAGTCGACCCCGAAATTGAGGGTCACCTCCGGTTCTCCTGGCGCCTGTACGGTGGTAGGCTCCTCTTTATTGCCTCTCGGGGATATGGGCCTTTCCCCGAGCTGCAAAATGCGCCCGAATCGCTCATCGATTTCCGGGTCCCCGGAAAAGGATACCGCACTACTCTCGCAAGATATGTTGGACGCGGTGTCACTCATGATGCTGTCGTTTAGGAACTGAGCGGTTTTCGATTCCGCGAATTCCGTTACGATTCGGGGGCGCTCGGATTATTCGTTACGCCCTACCAATAATCCAACTCAGATTGGTGGATTCGTAACCCCCACTAATCCGTTTGAACTTTCAGTGACAACGGTCAGGTGAGAATCAACACCGTTTATTTCTAGAAACGGTCGTTTCTCACCTTTCGATCACTTTCGGCCGTTGGATGTTATGGTTTTTATGTGACCTCGTCGGCGTCGCTAACCGTTGCCGACTCGGTTTCTTCCACAGGCAGCTTACACAACCGCGTAATA
Source organism: Colletes latitarsis (assembly GCF_051014445.1). Lineage (NCBI taxonomy): Eukaryota > Metazoa > Arthropoda > Insecta > Hymenoptera > Colletidae > Colletes > Colletes latitarsis. The sequence goes on from NW_027488366.1 coordinate 13,058,197, forward strand.
GGTCGCGTAAAAATGGATTTTTCCGTGTGTATTTTAACAACACGTGCATTTCCATCCCTGCCGGTGAATACCTCCTCTACTCGTCCCATTTCCCATTGATTCGGGGGGAGGAGAGGATTTTGCACTAAAACTAAGTCGTTTAGTTTTAATGTTTTTTGGGCTGTACGCCACTTATAACGATTCTGGAGGTGCGTGAGATAATCACGTGTCCAATGCCTCCAGATTTGTTCGTGGAATTTTTGAATCGCCCTCCATCGTGTCAAACGGGAGAGTTTTTCAGTTTCCACTGATTGTGTCGGAAGCGCGTTCAGCGGACTTCCGACTAAGAAATGCCCCGGTGTGAGCGGCGCGTAATCGTCCGGGCTATCACTCAAAGCGGCAATCGGTCGCGAGTTTAAACTCGCTTCGATTTAACAAAGCAATGTTTGTAACTCTTCGCTTGTGGGAGTGAATTCGCCCAGAGTCCGCTTCAGGTGAAATTTCACCGATTTCACACCGGCCTCTTGCATGCCACCGAAGTGCGGTGCACTCGGTGGGTTAAATTTCCATCTAATTCCTTTTTGACTGCATTTATTACGCATTTCTTGCGTGTTGTACACTGCTTCGAAATTTTCGCGTAATTCTCGATCTGCCCCGACAAAGTTCGTTCCATTGTCACTGAAAATGCAGGACGGAACTCCCCTTCGTGCAATGAATCGATCTAATGCTGCCAAAAAGGCACTCGTCGTATAATCGTGGACGAGTTCGATGTGGATGGCCCGTGTCGCGTAACAGACAAAAACTGCTATGTACGCTTTGTGGGCGGTTTTTCCTCGACCGGCGGAGTCGCGGACAAGAAAAGGTCCCGCATAATCCACTCCGCAGTTCGAAAATGCTCTCGCCTCGCGGCAACGCTCAGGTATTAAATCCTGCATGATTTACGTGGAGGTTTTTACCCTCCATCTAACGCATCGCATGCATCCATGGATTACCGTTCGCGCTGCATTTCGACAGCCGAGAATCCAAAATCTTTGTCTTACTGTGTACATGGTCAACTGCAATCCCCCGTGCAACGTGTCAATGTGGCACTGCCGAATTATCATCGTAGAAACGTGATGTTTCGGCAAAATTATGGGGTGCTTGGTTTCCCATGACAGTGTTGTATTTTCCAGTCTGCCTCCGACTCTCAAGACATCTTTGTCATCGAGAAAAGGGTTCAGACTTTTTAATGTTGATTTTGCTGGGATTTTTCGGTGGTTTTTCAAACACCGGTACTCCTTTGCAAAATGCGTGCGCTGGATGTAGCGGACAATTCTCTCGCTTGCGAGCTGCATCTCAGACGCGTCAACGATCTTCGCATCATACGACCTTCGCTCACCTTGCATCGGTCCCCTCAGTCGGAGACAGTATGCGGTTACGCGAAGTAGCTTATTCCAGGTCGAGAATCGAAATACAAATTCCCATTCTTTCTCCGGAATTGCTACGTGGGCGTGCACTTTGCGCTTCCCTTCTTCGGTCTCGATGGACGAAGGCGTTTTCGGCCAACAATCTTTCGATTCCGTTAGCCAACTTGGTCCTGAAATCCACAGCTTAGATTGAAGGAGTTCCGCAGCTTCCACTCCGCGCGAATTCAGATCCGCGGGATTGAAGCGGGTGGGAACGTGCCTCCATTCAGCATTCGGAAGTAACGTTTGGACCTTTGACACACGGTTGGCGATTAAAACCTTCCATGTGGAGGCGTGCTTTCTCAACCATGCCAATGCGATCGTGGAATCTGTCCAGCAGATTATTCTGTCGACCTTCAATGAAAGTGACTTCTCCACGTGCACAATAAGCTCGGCGAGCAGCACGGCGCCGTTCAATTCCAGTACAGGAATTGACTGCGTTTTAATTGGAGCCACTCGCGTTTTTGCCATTATCAATGTCGAGGAGGTGACATTGCTCATTGTGGTCACTCGTAAGTAAGTGACCGCTAAGTAGGCTGCGAGCGAAGCGTCACAAAATCCATGAATTTCCACGGAAATTGTGTCGGCTCCATAATTAATCCATCTGGGGATTTTTAGCTTATTTAAGCTGCTCCAATCCACGCAAAACGTATTCCACGTATTGAGCGTATTCGCTGAGATTTGATCATCCCACTGGATTTTTTCCAGCCATTGGGATTGCATCAGAATCTTTGCGCGAATCACGACTGGTGATAACCAGCCGAGCAGATCGAACAACTTAGCAATCTCCGAAAACAAATTCCGTTTTGTCATCGGCAAGGCAGACGGCTGAAACCGTTGCAGATTGAAATAAAAATAATCGCCGGACGGTATCCAGCGTAAACCTAATACCTTTAATTCGCTGTCATCGAACAAGGTAAGGTCGACGGCGTGGGAGTGAGCGCTTTGGGGGATATTTCGCAATAACAATGGCGAATTTCCTGCCCATTTTCGCAGCTTAAACCCACCTCTTTGTAGGAGCTCGCAAACTTGGTTGCGAATTTTCTCCAACAAAGACGTATCGGGTGCTCCCATAAAAACGTCGTCTACATAAATGTCCTGCTCGAGAATCGGGGCGGCAAGGGGGTACCTGTGCCCGTCCTGATTTTTTAACTCAAGGAGGGTTCGCATCGACAGGTATGGTGCACACGCCGTACCGTACGTTACGGTATTTAATTCGAACGCATTGAGCTGTTCGTTTTCGGGTGTGCGCCATAGGATGCATTGAAAACGACGATCCTGCGGGGCGACGAGAATCTGTCGGAACATTTTCTCAATGTCAGCCACCAACACGTATTCATACAGACGCCATCGGGTCAAGACTGACGTGATGTCGTTCTGCAATTTTGGACCTACGTGTAGGATGTCATTTAATGAACGACCGCCGGTAGTTCGGCTTGTCGCGTTAAATACGACTCTTAATTTAGTCGTTGCACTCTCGGTGCGTATGACCGCTCGATGCGGAATATAGAGTCTGGTCTCGTCAATAGGCTCTATGCGAGTCATATGACCCAGCTCCTCATATTCCTCGAGAAACGTCGTATATTCTCTTACGAGGGTCTGGTCGGTGTCCAATTTTTTCCTCAACCTCCCAAGGGCGGAGAGAGCGATTCGATAGGAGTTTCCTAACGCTTCGTCCGGTCTCGGGTAAGAAAAAGGCAATCGGACGACAAACCGTCCTGTCGCATCTCGAGCGACGGTTTTTTGGAAGTGCATTTCACACTCCTCCTCCGCCTTGGTGTGTACCGAGGTCGAAGGGAGTTCTTCGACTTCCCAAAACTTGCGAATCGCCGTGTCCAGCGATTCGAGGACGTTACAGTGCAACGTCCGCAAAGTTTTGTTTTTACTGCCCTTAGCATTTATTGGGCCGGAAAGAATCCAGCCAAATGCAGTTTCTTGGGCGATTGGACCTGTACTGCTTATTCGACGGAAACCCGGTCGAATAATTTGCGCGTACAGGTCCGCACCGGTCAACACTTCAATCGGTTGACCGGAAGCTGGATTTGGATCTGCAAGCGGCAGATCCCGCAGCGCGTCGCATTTGAGTGCACCGGCCAAGGGCGAGGCGTAGCTCGTAATTTTGTGTACGATGTACGCTCTCGTCTCGACTAACGGCGCGGTATCTTGTACCGTTCCCAAATGCATCTGCACGCTGTATTTAATTTGTTGGGTTCGGCCGCCCCCCAAGCCCGTCACTGTGGCTGGGGATTTCCTCCGCGAGAATTTGAGGTCATTTGTCAAATTCGCGGAGATGAAAGACGACTCGGAACCCTGATCGATCAGTGCGCGCGCGATTCGCGACGCACCGTTCTCTCCGTACACACGCACGCTCGCCGTGGCTAACAGCACAGCCTTCGGTACGTCTGCACCGAGCGCGATACAATGTGACGTACCGGGCTGTGACGTCGTTGCCTGTGACGTCGTGGTACGAGCTGCTCGTTCGGCAGGTTGCGGCCGGCTCGATGGAGCCGTATACCGCTTTTTCGGGCGTTTGTCCGACGAAACCGTTGTCGCAGGTTTACGACTTTCGGTTTCGCTACGAAAGGTCTCAAAATGCAGCAGAGCATGATGTCTGCCCTTGCACTTCGGGCACCCCTCCTCGGATGGACAACGCGCGTTTCCATGCTGAGGTGACAAGCAGAGAATGCACCGCTGGCTATCTTTTATAAACTGATAGCGGCGGTTCGGCGTCAAGTTTCTGAATGCACCACATTTGGTCATTCTGTGCTCAAGGCCGCAAAATCCGCAGGTCACAGTTTTCTCAGCTGGACTTTCTAGAACGGAGTTGTGACTCCGTACTTTATGTTTCGGTGGGTGTTCGGTCGTAGGCTTGCTCGGACCTTCATCTAACATAGTTAGAGCCCTTGCATGCCCCTCCAGGAACTCTATCAGCTCGACATGCGAGGGATAGTCCGGGGTGAGACGTTGCGACCGTTCCCACTCAGCTTTCAGAGGCCCTTCTAAATGGCTTCGAATAGTATGGGCAAGCAGCCAGTTTCGCTGCTGTAAAATCGTGCCCGTTTTTCGAATGCCGCAAGGGCCTGTTTGAAAACGACGACGACCTGATTTAGGCTATCGAGATCATCTCTTTTAATCGTTTTCAGTTTGGTCAGTTGATTAAGCAATTTGGCGGTCACGATACGTGGTAACCCGAATTGTTCTTTCAGGGTTTTCCACGCCACTTCGAAATTCTCATCGGTAACTTCGAGGTGCGCGATCGCTGCCAACGCTTTATCCTCCAGACAGGCGTTCAGATATTGCAATCGATGCACATCTGCAAGCCTCGGATTATTTATTATGCCGGAGGTGAACAGATCCGCGAAATGTCTCCATTTACGTGGGTCACCTCCGAACTTGGGGAGCCGTTGTTTTGGAAGTTCGATAGCGACGTCATGGGGGCTGACCGACGTGGGTGCCGCTTTTGATTCAGCGGCCAGTCTGGTCAGCTCCGTGGTAACGTACGCCTGGAATTCCATATATTCCGTCTCCTTATTCTCTACGCCACCTTTTGCGAGGAAGTCGCACGTGTTGCGTTTCGCAGGGGCATATTTTCTCCGAATCGACAAGTACTGCTCAATAGCTTCCTTGTATTGTTCGGATACGGTGGCGAGCTTTGTCCTGAGGAGCTCCTCAGTGAACTGAGCTCGGCCACGTTTCTTTAAGTAAGAGATCGACCTTGACATCATGTCGAACCGGGTGATCAGGTCGTCGAGATCGCCTTCGAACTCGCTTCGACCTTCATCCTTGGCGACAGACATGGTGATCTCTAATTCGAGGATTTTACAATCTACTCGAAATTAAGTGGTTCCGTAAGCAGCGACTTACGTGAACGTACTGCAACTCTTTCCTGTTCTTTCAACCTCAATCCGGCTCGAAGGACCGTTTGTTAGAAACTAAGGGTTCTAACCGGGGTCCGGACGAGGGAAATACTAGGGAGAGTGATTGATAAGTTTTTTATTTTGTAATTTTCGCTTGTTGCTTTGCGACAAGCCTTTTATTTAATTTTAACAAAAAAAAATGAAAAAAATAAAAAAAATATAAATTACAAAAAAACGAGAATTATTTTATAATCCAGCCGGGGGTGGAGATTCACCGGCGTTGCCCCGGTTGGGATGAACCTTGGTTGCTGTAACAAAGGTTTGTTCAGATTAAATACGTGCGTACACGTATCGTAAACACGCTCGTCAGCTGTTCGCCTCGCTCTCCTAGCGGCTAGCTGTGCGCTGGGAGGGGGGAATCGGCTGTCGTTCAACGTGAATCAGTGGACTGTAAATTTGTACTTGTACGCTGATAATTATTTATTGAAACTATCAGCGATACGTTTGCCCTGAACAGAAGAGAATTCACTCGTATCTGTCGGGGGCGACTTAGCCACGGACGGGTCACCAAATGGAGGTCGTAAAGCTCCAAATGGGTGGATCCCGTGAGCACGCTCTCCGTGCGGGTGACGTAGGAACGTCGTGCGAGGTGATTTCCTGCGACACTGTAAAATTACTGCACGGCGACCGTTTCTACCGGGGACCGTGACAGTAAAGTGTCCTTTGCAAAAAATCCCTCGCGGGTCCAACCGCACTATAAAGCCTACCCGGCGACCGTGTTGCACGGGGACCGTATTTGGTAGGCGGCGTGACGGAAGGTGAGGCGACCTTGAACCCGAACTCCTCCGTAGGGTGTACGGTCGACTCGTACACCGACGGGTTTTTGGAGAGGGTTTTTTGGCGACCTTTGCACGAAGAGCACTCCACGAGGCGGTACCGATTCAACGGTATGACCTTTGGGAGGCTCCAAAGCCGTATAGCTTTAAAGGGATTCTGGGTGGGTGCACCCTGAGTCCCTTACGTCGCGGTCGCGGCAACGACTGCAACGTACAATCCTTCCTAGCGAAGGCGGTCGCGCCACGCGTTGCGTGTATTACGACCTCCCTTTTGTCGCAGGTAGATTGTTCTGGGAAACTCTAACCGCAGCAACGGAGAGAATTCTTTTTTATACAAGTCCGAATATTATGTGCGAGTCCGTACTTGAGGAGCGAGATCTTCTGGGATCCGCTCCCGTTGGCAGTCGGCTCGTGAATAATTACGAATATTGTCGCGGATCGACAGACGAAGACTCGGTCGCGCCTTGTCGTCGCGATGCGGCGCTGCCGAATTCAGCTGTCGATCTCTTTTCAATATATTATACGGTTCTCTCTCTCGACGCTGACGTCACGATACCGTTTAAACCGGTGCGAAGCGAATCTTCGCGTGAGGTCGGCGTACAAAAACACGTAAACGGCTGCGGTTTTAAATCGTCCGAACGTTCAACGAACCTGACGAACGCTTAACCTTCCGCAGTGTCACGTACACAAACGGATACGGGAATCGCAGCCGAGAATTTAATGTTTTCAGACTAACGCGATTTTAAATAGTTTTTTAACATATTTAAACAATGTGAAAAACGCGAAAGTATGAGCCTGATGAGGGCGAATCCCAGACCTATCCCAGACCTAACTTGCGTTATCCTCTAAAATATTGATCGAAACTAGTTTTAATTGACTGTTTCGGCGTGGTACCACATTACTACGTGATACAATCCAGAAACAGCCCAGGATCTAGCCATGAAGTATGAGAAATATACGAAAGTATGAGCCTGATGAGGGCAAATCCTAGACCTAACCCAAACCTAACATGCGTTATCCTCTAAAATATTTATCAAGACCAGGTTTAATTGAATGTTCCAGTGTGGTACCACACTACTACGTGATCCAAACCAGAAAAAACCCAGGATCCGTTCAACAAGTATGTGAAGAATGCGAAAGTATGAGTCTGAAGAGTGAAAATCCCAGGCCTAACCTAGACCTGACATGCGTTATCCTCAAAAATATTGATCGAAACCTGGTTTAATCGACTGTTTCAGTGTGGTACCACATTACTATGTGATCCAAACCAGAAAATAACCCAGGATCTGTTCAACGAGTATGTGAGGCGTGCGAAAGTATGAGTCTGATGAATGCAAATCCCAGACCTATCCCAGACCTAACATGCGTTATCCTCTAAAATATTTATCAAGACCAGGTTTAATTGAATGTTTCAGTGTGGTACCACATTACTACGTGATCCAAACCAGTAAAAACCCAGGATCCGTTCAACAAGTATGTGAAGAATGCGAAAGTATGAGTCTGATGAGTGAAAATCCCCGGCCTAACCTAGACCTAACATGTGTTATCCTAAAAAATATTGTTCGAAACCAGGTTTAATCGACTGTTTCAGTGTGGTACCACACTACCACGTGACCCAAACCGGAAGAAACCCAGGATCTAGCCATCAAGTATGAGAAATATGCGAAAGTATGAGCCTGATGAGGGCGAATCCCAGACCTATCCCAGACCTAACTTGCGTTATCCTCTAAAATATTGATCGAAATCAGGTTTAATTGACTGTTTCAGCGTGGTACCACATTACTACGTGATACAATCCAGAAACAGCCCAGGATCTAGCCATGAAGTATGAGAAATATGCGAAAGTATGAGCCTGATGAGGGCAAATCCTAGACCTAACCCAAACCTAACATGCGTTATCCTCTAAAATATTTATCAAGACCAGGTTTAGTTGAATGTTTCAGTGTGGTACCACATTACTACGTGAACCAAACCAGAGAAAACCCAGGATCCGGTCAACAAGTATGTGAAGAATGCGAAAGTATGAGTCTGATGAGTGAAAATCCCAGGGCAAACCTAGACCTAACATGCGTTATCTTCTAAAATATTGATCCAAACCAGGTTTAATGGACTGTTTCAGTGTGGAACCACTTTACTACGTGATACAAAGCAGAAAAAACCCTCGATCAGGTCAACATGTATGTTAAAACTGCGGAAGTATGACCCTGATGAGGGCAAATCCCAGGCCTAACCTAGACCTAACATGCGTTGTCCTCTAAAATATTGATGGAAACCTGGTTTAATTGACTGTTTCAGTGTTGTACTTCATTACTACGTGATGCAATCCAGAAAAAGCCCAGGATCTAGCCATCAAGTATGAGAAATATGCGAAAGAATGAGCCTGATGAGAGCAAATCCCAGACCTAACCTAGACATAACATGAATTATTCTCTAAAATATTGATCATGACCAGGTTTAATTGATTGTTTCAGTGTGGTCCCACATTACTACGTGATCCAAACCAGAAAAAACCCAGGATCCGTTCAACAAGTATGTGAAGAATGCGAAAGTATGAGCCTGATGAGGGCAAATCCCAGACCTATCCCAGACCAAACTTGCGTTATCCTCTAAAACATTGATCGAAACCAGGTTTAATCGACTGCTTCAGTGTGGTACCACATTGCTACGTGATACAAAGCAGAAAAAACCCTCGATCAGGTCAACATGTATGTTAAAACTGCGGAAGTATGACCCTGATGAGGGCAAATCCCAGGCCTAACCTAGACCTAACATGCGTTGTCCTCTAAAATATTGATGGAAACCAGGTTTAATTGACTGTTTCAGTGTTGTACTTCATTACTACGTGATGCAATCCAGAAAAAGCCCAGGATCTAGCCATCAAGTATGAGAAATATGCGAAAGAATGAGCCTGATGAGAGCAAATCCCAGACCTAACCTAGACATAACATGAATTATTCTCTAAAATATTGATCATGACCAGGTTTAATTGATTGTTTCGGTGTGGTCCCACATTACAACGTGATCCAAACCAGAAAAAACCCAGGATCCGTTCAACAAGTATGTGAAGAATGCGAAAGTATGAGCCTGATGAGGGCAAATCCCAGACCTATCCCAGACCAAACTTGCGTTATCCTCTAAAATATTGATCGAAACCAGGTTTAATCGACTGCTTCAGTGTGGTACCACATTGCTACGTGATCCAAACCAGAAAAAACCGAGGACCAGTTCAACAAGTATGTCAAAAACGCGAAAGTATGAGCCTGATGAGGGCAAATCCCAGACCTATCCCAGACCAAACTTGCGTTATCCTCTAAAATATTGATCGAAACCAGGTTTAATCGACTGCTTCAGTGTGGTACCACATTGCTACGTGATCCAAACCAGAAAAAACCGAGGACCAGTTCAACAAGTATGTCAAAAACGCGAAAGTATGAGCCTGATGAGGGCAAATCCCAGACCTATCCCAGACCAAACTTGCGTTATCCTCTAAAATATTGATCGAAACCAGGTTTAATCGACTGCTTCAGTGTGGTACCACATTGCTACGTGATCCAAACCAGAAAAAACCGAGGACCAGTTCAACAAGTATGTCAAAAACGCGGAAGTATGACCCTGATGAGTGAAAATCCCTGGGCTAACCTAGACCTAACACGCGTTATCCTCAAAACTATTGATCGAAACCAGGTTTAATTGACTGTTTCAGCGTGGTACGACATTACTACGTAATACAATCCAGAAACAGCCCAGGATCTAGCCATGAAGTATGAGAAATATGCGAAAGTATGAGCCTGATGAGGGCATATCCTAGACCTAACCCAAACCTAACATGCGTTATCCTCTAAAATATTTATCAAGACCAGGTTTAATTGAATGTTCCAGTGTGGTACCACACTACTACGTGATCCAAACCAGAAAAAACCCAGGATCCGTTCAACAAGTATGTGAAGAATGCGAAAGTATGAGTCTGAAGAGTGAAAATCCCAGGCCTAACCTAGGCCTGACATGCGTTATCCTCAAAAATATTGATCGAAACCTGGTTTAATCGACTGTTTCAGTGTGGTACCACATTACTATGTGATCCAAACCAGAAAATAACCCAGGATCTGTTCAACGAGTATGTGAGGCGTGCGAAAGTATGAGTCTGATGAATGCAAATCCCAGACCTATCCCAGACCTAACATGCGTTATCCTCTAAAATATTTATCAAGGCCAGGTTTAATTGAATGTTTCAGTGTGGTACCACATTACTACGTGATCCAAACCAGTAAGAACCCAGGATCCGTTCAACAAGTATGTGAAGAATGCGAAAGTATGAGTCTGATGAGTGAAAATCCCCGGCCTAACCTAGACCTAACATGCGTTATCCTAAAAAATATTGTTCGAAACCAGGTTTAATCGACTGTTTCAGTGTGGTACCACACTACCACGTGACCCAAACCGGAAGAAACCCAGGATCTAGGCATCAAGTATGAGAAATATGCGAAAGTATGAGCCTGATGAGGGCGAATCCCAGACCTATCCCAGACCTAACTTGCGTTATCCTCTAAAATATTGATCGAAATCAGGTTTAATTGACTGTTTCAGCGTGGTACCACATTACTACGTGGTACAATCCAGAAACAGCCCAGGGTCTAGCCATGAAGTATGAGAGATATGCGAAAGTATGAGCCTGATGAGGGCAAATCCAAGACCTAACCCAAACCTAACATGCGTTATCCTCTAAAATATTTATCAAGACCAGGTTTAATTGAATGTTTCAGTGTGGTACCACATTACTGCGTGAACCAAACCAGAAAAAACCCAGTATCTGTCCAACAAGTATGTGAAGAATGCGAAAGTATGAGCCTGATGAGTGAAAATCCCAGGCCTAACCTAGACCTAACATGCGTTATCCTCTAAAATATTGATCCAAACCAGGTTTAATGGACTGTTTCAGTGTGGTACCACTTTACTGCGTGATCCAAAGCAGAAAAAACCATCGATCAGGTCAACATGTATGTTAAAACTGCGAAAGTATGACCCTGATGTGGGCACATCCCAGGCCTAACCTAGACCTAACATGCGTTGTCCTCTAAACTATTGATGGAAACCAGGTTTAATTGACTGTTTCAGTTTGGTACCACATTACTATGTGATCCAAACCAGAAAATAACCCAGGATCTGTTCACCGAGTATGTGAAGTGTGCGTAGGTATGAGTCTGATGAGGGCAAATCCCAGACCTATCCCAGACCTAACTTGCGTTATCCACTAAAATATTGATCGAAACCAGGTTTAACCGACAGTTTCAGTGTGGTACCACATTACTACGTGATCCAAACCAGAAAAAAACCCAGGATCTTGTCAACGAGTATGTGAAGTGTGCGAAAGTATGAGTCTCATGAGGGATAATCCCAGGCCTAACCTAGACCTAACATGCGTTGTCCTCTAAACTATTGATGGAAACCAGGTTTAATTGACTGTTTCAGTTTGGTACCACATTACTATGTGATCCAAACCAGAAAATAACCCAGGATCTGTTCACCGAGTATGTGAAGTGTGCGTAGGTATGAGCCTGATGAGGGCAAAACCCAGACCTATCCCAGACCTAACTTGCATTGTCTTCTAAAATAGTGTTCGAAACCAGGTTTAATCGACAGTTTCAGTGTGGTACCACATTACTACGTGATCCAAACCAGAAACAAACCCAGGATCTTGTCAACGAGTATGTGAAGTGTGCGAAAGTATGAGTCTGATGAGGGATAATCCCAGACCTATCCCAGACCTAACTTGCGTTATCCTCTAAAATAGTGATCGAAACCAGGCTTAATTGACTGTTTTAGTTGGGGTACCACTTTACTACGTGATCCAATCCAGAAATATCCCAGGATCTATTCATGAAGTATGAGAAATATGCGAAAGTATGAGCCTGATGAGAGCAAATCCTAGACCTAACCCAGACCTAACATGGGTTGTCCTCTAAAATATTTATCAAGACCAGGTTTAATTGATTGTTTCAGTGTGGCCCCACATTACTACGTGATCCAAACCAGTAAAAACCCAGGATCCGTTCAACAAGTATGTGAAGAATGCGAAAGTATGAGTCTGATGAGGGCTAATCCCAGACCTAACCTAGACCTAACATGAATTATTCTCTAAAATATTGATCGAAACCAGGTTTAATTGACTGTTTTAGTTGTGGTACCACTTTACTACGTGATCCAAAGCAGAAAAAACCCTCGATCACGTCAACATGTATGTTAAAACTGCGAAAGTATGACCCTGATGAGGGCAAATCCCAGGCCTAACCTAGACCTAACATGCGTTGTCCTCTAAAATATTGATGGAAACCAGGTTTAATTGACTGTTTCAGTGTTGTACTTCATTACTACGTGATGCAATCCAGAAAAAGCCCAGGATCTAGCCATCAAGTATGAGAAATATGCGAAAGTATGAGTCTGATGAGGGCTAATCCCAGACCTATCCCAGACCTAACTTGCGTTATCCTCTAAAATAGTGATCGAAACCAGGTTTAATCGACTGTTTCAGTGTGGTACCACATTGCTACGTGATCCAAACCAAAAAAAACCCAGGATCAGTTCAACAAGTATGTGAAAAACGCGAAAGTATGAACCTGATGAGGGCGAATCCCAGACCTGTCCCAGACCTAACTTGCGTGATCCTCTAAAATATTGATCGAAATCAGTTTTAATTGACTGTTTCGGCGTGGTACCACATTACTACGCGATACAATCCAGAAACAGCCCAGGATCTAGCCATGAAGTATGAGAAATATGCGAAAGTATGAGCCTGATGAGGGCAAATCCTAGACCTAACCCAAACCTAACATGCGTTATCCTCTAAAATATTTATCAAGACCAGGTTTAATTTAATGTTTCAGTGTGGTACCACATTACTACGTGAACCAAACCAGAAAAAACCCAGGATCCGGTCAACAAGTATGTGAAGAATGCGAAAGTATGAGTCTGATGAGGGCTAATCCCAGACCTAACCTAGACCTAACATGAATTATTCTCTAAAATATTGATCGAAACCAGGTTTAATTGACTGTTTTAGTTGTGGTACCACTTTACTACGTGATCCAAAGCAGAAAAAACCCTCGATCAGGTCAACATGCATGTTAAAACTGCGAAAGTATGACCCTGATGAGGGCAAATCCCAGACCTAACCTAGACCTAACATGCGTTATCCTCAAAAATATTGTTCGAAACCAGGTTTAATCGACTGTTTCAGTGTGGTACCACACTACTACGTGACACAAACAGGAAAAAACCCAGGATCTGTTCAACAAGTATGTGAAAAACGCGAAAGTATGAGCCTGATGAGGGCAAATCCCAGACCTATCCCAGACCTAACTTGCGTTATCCTCAAAAATATTGATAGAAACCTGGCTTAATCGACTGTTTCAGTGTGGCACCACATTACTACGTAATCCAATCCAGAAATAGCCCAGGATCTAGCCATGAAGTATGAGAAATATGCGAAAGTATGAGCCTGACGAGGGCAAATCCTAGACCAAACCCAGACCTAACATGCGTTATCCTCTAAAATATTTATCAAGACCAGGTTTAATTGATTGTTTCAGTGTGGTCCCACATTACTACGTGATCCAAACCAGAAAAAACCCAGGATCCGTTCAACAAGTATGTGAAGAATGCGAAAGTATGAGTCTGAAGAGTGAAAATCCCAGGCCTAACCTAGACCTGACATGCGTTATCCTCCAAAATATTGATCGAAACCTGGTTTAATCGACTGTTTCAGTGTGGTACCACATTACTATGTGATCCAAACCAGCAAAAATAACCCAGGATCTGTTCAACGAGTATGTGAGGCGTCCGAAAGTATGAGTCTGATGAATGCAAATCCCAGACCTATCCCAGACCTAACATGCGTTATCCTCTAAAATATTTATCAAGACCAGGTTTAATTGAATGTTTCAGTGTGGTACCACATTACTACGTGATCCAAACCAGTAAAAACCCAGGATCCGTTCAACAAGTATGTGAAGAATGCGAAAGTATGAGTCTGATGAGTGAAAATCCACGGCCTAACCTAGACCTAACATGCGTTATCCTAAAAAATATTGTTCGAAACCAGGTTTAATCCACTGTTTCAGTGTGGTACCACACTACCACGTGACCCAAACCGGAAGAAACCCAGGATCTAGCCATCAAGTATGAGAAATATGCGAAAGTATGAGCCTGATGAGGGCGAATCCCAGACCTATCCCAGACCTAACTTTTTTTTTTTTTTTTTTTTTTTTTTTTTTTTTTTTTTTTTTTTTTTTGTCGTGGGGAAAATCTTCGAAAGACTCCCTCCCACCTCCTTGGGGAGAGGTGGGAGGGGTGTGTGGGATTCCCCGCGCCCGTACAACGACAGGCGCGGGACCTACCCACTAAAAACCCCACGGTGACCCTTCGGCACGCTTTGGGAGGATACCGGGAATCGCTCGAAGCATTCTTCCGGTATCCTCCCCGTGCCCGCGCTTTCGCGCCCATCCCCCGGGGGGACAATCGGTCCCCCCAGTAGACACACTGCCTCATAGCGGCGGGACGGGGCCACTCCATCCCGCCGCTATCCGTCCCGGGGCCGCGTTTAGTGGCGGCTGCGAGCCCCAACTCGCAACCGCCCGCGACCCCGTTTCCACCCCTCGGCGGCCGGGCGTTCATGGCCGCACCAGACCGCCGAGGGTGCCTCCCCTTGCGTCGGACCGGTAGGGGGAGGCACTCCTACCCCCAACCGGTCCGACCCGGCGCCGCCTGGCGGGAGGAGGGTCCCCTCAGGACCCCCCTCCCAGCCTAGGTCATCCGCCACGCCGAGGCGGCCGCCCGCGACGCCTCGCGACCGGGCGACGACCTCGGGCCACCGCACGAGCGCGAGCTTCAGCGCGCCGCTGAAGCTCGCGCTCCCTCCCCGCGGCCTCCTTCTGCAACATTACGTTCTCGCAGAAGGAGGCCACGGCCCTCCACTTCTCCTCGCTGCCGAGCATGGCGCGCACCACGCCCGGCAGCGAGACATCCCGCCCGACGACGCCGACCAGGACACGGCGCTCCCCCTCCCACGCGGGGCATACCTCCAGGGTATGATCCGCCGTGTCCTGCTCAGCGTCGCAGTGGCAGCAACGCGCCGTCGGCTCCTTCCCTATCCGGCACAGGTATCTTCCGAAGCTGCCATGCCCGGAAAATACCTGTGCCATCCGGTAGGTGAGGCTGCCATGGCCTCTGTCCAGCCACTCCTTCAGGAGTGGCCGAACCGCCCCGACAGTCCGGTGCCCCGCGGTTGGCAGAGCCAGCCGCTCCTGCCACGCGAGCAACACGGACTGCCGGGCCTGGCGCTTCAAATCGCCCCAAGCAGGTTCCTGCCCGCCCGGGACCGCCCCCACCCCCGCGCGACGGTCGACGCGGTGCCGGTACATCACCGCGTGCGACCGCGCGAGCAGGTCCATGGGCGGCATCCCCGCTAGAACCGTCGCCGCCTCATGTGACATGGTCCGATACCCGCGGACGACCCTGAGCGCCATGCGCCTCTGCACCCGACGCAGCATAGTCATGCTGCGCCGGGAGGCAGCCAGGTCGTCCGCCCAGACGGGGGCCCCGTATAGGGCCACCGACTGGACCATTGCCACATAGAGGCGACGAACTCGGCCCGCCGGGCCCCCCAGGTTGGGCAGGATCCGGCCCAGAGCCGCAACCATCCTTTCCAACCGGGGGACCAGGCAGCGGAAATGCTCCTCGAAACGCCAGTGGCTATCGAGGATCAGCCCTAGATACCTGATCCGGGGCTTCACCTCGATGTCAGCCCCACCCACCCGGATCAGAGGGGGTGGCGGATCCTGCCGAGGTGAATGAAATGCAATCACCTCGGTCTTATGGACCGCCACCGTCATCCCCATCCCCCTGATCCGGTCGACGACGCGTTGCGACCCCTCCTCCGCGCGACGCATGGCCCTCCCCCAGTGCGCCCCGACGGCCAGCACCAGTGTGTCATCCGCATAACACACCGTGCTGACGCCGTCGGGGAATCCCAGACCTAACTTGCGTTATCCTCTAAAATATTGATCGAAATCAGGTTTAATTGACTGTTTCAGCGTGGTACCACATTACTTCGTGATACAATCCAGAAACAGCCCAGGGTCTAGCCATGAAGTATGAGATATATGCGAAAGTATGAGCCTGATAAGGGCAAATCCAAGACCTAACCCAAACCTAACATGCGTTATCCTCTAAAATATTTATCAAGACCAGGTTTAATTGAATGTTTCAGTGTGGTACCACATTACTGCGTGAACCAAACCAGAAAAAACCCTGTATCTGTCCAACAAGTTTGTGAAGAATGCGAAAGTATGAGCCTGATGAGTGAAAATCCCAGGCCTAACCTAGACATAACATGCGTTATCCTCAAAAATATTGATCCAAACCAGGTTTAATGGACTGTTTCAGTGTGGTACCACTTTACTGCGTGATCCAAAGCAGAAAAAACCCTCGATCAGGTCAACATGTATGTTAAAACTGCGAAAGTATGACCCTGATGTGGGCAAATCCCAGGCCTAACCTAGACCTAACATGCGTTGTCCTCTAAACTATTGATGGAAACCAGGTTTAATTGACTGTTTCAGATTGGTACCACATTACTATGTGATCCAAACCAGAAAATAACCCAGGATCTGTTCACCTAGTATGTGAAGTGTGCGTAGGTATGAGTCTGATGAGGGCAAATCCCAGACCTATCCCAGACCTAACTTGCGTTATCCACTAAAATATTGATCGAGACCAGGTTTAACCGACAGTTTCAGTGTGGTACCACATTACTACGTGATCCAAACCAGAAAAAAACCCAGGATCTTGTCAACGAGTATGTGAAGTGTGCGAAAGTATGAGTCTGATGAGGGATAATCCCGGACCTATCCCAGACCTAACTTGCGTTATCCTGTAAAATAGTGATCGAAACCAGGTTTAATTGACTGTTTCAGTGTGGTACCACACTACTACATGATCCAAACCAGAAAAAAACCAGGATCTGTTCAACAAGTATGTGAAAAACGCGAAAGTATGAGCCTGATGAGGGCAAAACCCAGACCTATCCCAGACCTAACTTGCATTGTCTTCTAAAATAGTGTTCGAAACCAGGTTTAATCGACAGTTTCAGTGTGGTACCACATTACTACGTGATCCAAACCAGAAAAAAACCCAGGATCTTGTCAACGAGTATGTGAAGTGTGCGAAAGTATGAGTCTGATGAGGGATAATCCCAGACCTAACTTGCGTTATCCTCTAAAATAGTGACCGAAACCAGGTTTAATTGACTGTTTTAGTTGTGGTACCACTTTACTACGTGATCCAATCCAGAAATATCCCAGGATCTAGCCATGAAGTATGAGAAATATGCGAAAGTATGAGCCTGATGAGAGCAAATCCTAGACCTAACCCAGACCTAACATGGGTTGTCCTCTAAAATATTTATCAAGACCAGGTTTAATTGATTGTTTCAGTGTGGCCCCACATTACTACGTGATCCAAACCAGAAAAACCCAGGATCCGTTCAACAAGTATGTGAAGAATGCGAAAGTATGAGTCTGATGAGTGAAAATCCCAGGCCTAACCTAGACCTAACATGCGTTATCCTCAAAAATATTGATCCAAACAAGGTTTAATGGACTGTTTCAATGTGGTACCACTTTACTACGTGATCCAAAGCAGAAAAAACCCTCGATCACGTCAACATGTATGTTAAAACTGCGAAAGTATGACCCTGACGAGGGCAAATCCCAGGCCTAACCTAGACCTAACATGCGTTGTCCTCTAAAGTATTGATGGAAACCAGGTTTAATTGACTGTTTCAGTGTTGTACTTCATTACTACGTGATGCAATCCAGAAAAAGCCCAGGATCTAGTCATCAAGTATGAGAAATATGCGAAAGTATGAGTCTGATGAGGGCTAATCCCAGACCTATCCCAGACCTAACTAGCGTTATCCTCTAAAATAGTGATCGAAACCAGGTTTAATCGACTGTTTCAGTGTGGTACCACATTGCTACGTGATCCAAACCAGAAAAAACCCAGGATCAGTTCAACAAGTATGTGAAAAACGCGAAAGTATGAGCCTGATGAGGGCGAATCCCAGACCTATCCCAGACCTAACTTGCGTGGTCCTCTAAAATATTTATCAAGACCAGGTTTAATTGAATGTTTCAGTGTGGTACCACATTACTACGTGATCCAAACCAGTAAAAACCCAGGATCCGTTCAACAAGTATGTGAAGAATGCGAAAGTATGAGTCTGATGAGTGAAAATCCCCGGCCTAACCTAGACCTAACATGCGTTATCCTAAAAAATATTGTTCGAAACCAGGTTTAATCGACTGTTTCAGTGTGGTACTTCACTACCACGTGACCCAAACCGGAAGAAACCCAGGATCTAGCCATCAAGTATGAGAAATATGCGAAAGTATGAGCCTGATGAGGGCGAATCCCAGACCTATCCCAGACCTAACTTGCGTTATCCTCTAAAATATTGATCGAAATCAGGTTTAATTGACTGTTTCAGCGTGGTACCACATTACTTCGTGATACAATCCAGAAACAGCCCAGGGTCTAGCCATGAAGTATGAGAGATATGCGAAAGTAAGAGCCTGATGAGGGCAAATCCAAGACCTAACCCAAACCTAACATGCGTTATCCTCTAAAATATTTATCAAGACCAGGTTTAATTGAATGTTTCAGTGTGATACCACATTACTGCGTGAACCAAACCAGAAAAAACCCAGTATCTGTCCAACAAGTATGTGAAGAATGCGAAAGTATGAGCCTGATGAGTGAAAATCCCAGGCCTAACCTAGACCTAACATGCGTTATCCTCAATAATATTGATCCAAACCAGGTTTAATGGACTGTTTCAGTGTGGTACCACTTTACTGCGTGATCCAAAGCAGAAAAAACCCTCGATCAGGTCAACATGTATGTTAAAACTGCGATAGTATGACCCTGATGTGGGCAAATCCCAGGCCTAACCTAGACCTAACATGCGTTGTCCTCTAAACTATTGATGGAAACCAGGTTTAATTGACTGTTTCAGTTTGGTACCACATTACTATGTGATCCAAACCAGAAAATAACCCAGGATCTGTTCACCGAGTATGTGAAGTGTGCGTAGGTATGAGTCTGATGAGGGCAAATCCTAGACCTATCCCAGACCTAACTTGCGTTATCCACTAAAATATTGATCGAAACCAGGTTTAACCGACAGTTTCAGTGTGGTACCACATTACTACGTGATCCAAACTAGAAAAAAACCCAGGATCTTGTCAACGAGTATGTGAAGTGTGCGAAAGTATGAGTCTGATGAGGGATAATCCCGGACCTATCCCAGACCTAACTTGCGTTATCCTCTAAAATAGTGATCGAAACCAGGTTTAATTGACTGTTTCAGTGTGGTACCACACTACTACGTGATCCAAACCAGAAAAAAACCGGGATCTGTTCAACAAGTATGTGAAAAACGCGAAAGTATGAGCCTGATGAGGGCAAAACCCAGACCTATCCCAGACCTAACTTGCATTGTCTTCTAAAATAGTGTTCGAAACCAGGTTTAATCGACAGTTTCAGTTTGGTAACACATTACTACGTGATCCAAACCAGAAAAAAACCCAGGATCTTGTCAACGAGTACGTGAAGTGTGCGAAAGTATGAGTCTGATGAGGGATAATCCCAGACCTATCCCAGACCTAACTTGCGTTATCCTCTAAAGTATTGATGGAAACCAGGTTTAATTGACTGTTTCAGTGTTGTACTTCATTACTACGTGATGCAATCCAGAAAAAGCCCAGGATCTAGTCATCAAGTATGAGAAATATGCGAAAGTATGAGTCTGATGAGGGCTAATCCCAGACCTATCCCAGACCTAACTAGCGTTATCCTCTAAAATAGTGATCGAAACCAGGTTTAATCGACTGTTTCAGTGTGGTACCACATTGCTACGTGATCCAAACCAGAAAAAACCCAGGATCAGTTCAACAAGTATGTGAAAAACGCGAAAGTATGAGCCTGATGAGGGCGAATCCCAGACCTATCCCAGACCTAACTTGCGTGGTCCTCTAAAATATTTATCAAGACCAGGTTTAATTGAATGTTTCAGTGTGGTACCACATTACTACGTGATCCAAACCAGAAAAACCCAGGATCCGTTCAACAAGTATGTGAAGAATGCGAAAGTATGAGTCTGATGAGTGAAAATCCCAGGCCTAACCTAGACCTAACATGCGTTATCCTCAAAAATATTGATCCAAACCAGGTTTAATGGACTGTTTCAGTGTGGTACCACTCTACTGCGTGATCCAAAGCAGAAAAAACCCTCGATCAGGTCAACATGTATGTTAAAACTGCGAAAGTATGACCCTGATGTGGGCAAATCCCAGGCCTAACCTAGACCTAACATGCGTTGTCCTCTAAACTATTGATGGAAACCAGGTTTAATTGACTGTTTCAGTGTGGTACCACATTACTACGTGATACAATCCAGAAATAGCCAAGGATCTAGCCATGAAGTATGAGAAAAATGCGAAAGTATGAGCCTGATGAGTGAAAATCCCAGACCTAACCTAGACCTAACATGCGTTATCCTCAAAAATATTGTTCGAAACCAGGTTTAATCGACTGTTTCAGTGTGGTACCACACTACTACGTGACCCAAACAGGAAAAAACCCAGGATCTGTTCAACAAGTATGTGAAAAACGCGAAAGTATGAGCCTGATGAGGGCAAATCCCAGACCTATCCCAGACCTAACTTGCGTTATCCTCAAAAATATTGATAGAAACCTGGTTTAATCGACTGTTTCAGTGTGGCACCACATTACTACGTAATCCAATCCAGAAATAGCCCAGGATCTAGCCATGAAGTATGAGAAATATGCGAAAGTATGAGCCTGACGAGGGCAAATCCTAGACCAAACCCAGACCTAACATGCGTTATCCTCTAAAATATTTATCAAGACCAGGTTTAATTGATTGTTTCAGTGTGGTCCCACATTACTACGTGATCCAAACCAGAAAAAACCCAGGATCCGTTCAACAAGTATGTGAAGAATGCGAAAGTATGTGTCTGATGAGTGAAAATCCCAGGCCTAACCTAGACCTAACATGCGTTATCCTCAAAAATATTGATCCAAACAAGGTTTAATGGACTGTATCAATGTGGTACCACTTTACTACGTGATCCAAAGCAGAAAAAACCCTCGATCACGTCAACATGTATGTTAAAACTGCGAAAGTATGACCCTGATGAGGGCAAATCCCAGGCCTAACCTAGACCTAACATGCGTTGTCCTCTAAAATATTGATGGAAACCAGGTTTAATTGACTGTTTCAGTGTTGTACTTCATTACTACGTGATGCAATCCAGAAAAAGCCCAGGATCTAGTCATCAAGTATGAGAAATATGCGAAAGTATGAGTCTGATGAGGGCTAATCCCAGACCTATCCCAGACCTAACTTGCGTTATCCTCTAAAATAGTGATCGAAACCAGGTTTAATCGACTGTTTCAGTGTGGTACCACATTGCTACGCGATCCAAACCAGAAAAAACCCAGGATCAGTTCAACAAGTATGTGAAAAACGCGAAAGTATGAGCCTGATGAGGGCGAATCCCAGACCTATCCCAGATCTAACTTGCGTGATCCTCTAAAATATTGATCGAAACCAGTTTTAATTGACTGTTTCGGCGTGGTACCACATTACTACGTGATACAATCCAGAAACAGCCCAGGATCTAGCCATGAAGTATGAGAAATATGCGAAAGTATGAGCCTGATGAGGGCAAATCCTAGACCTAACCCAAACCTAACATGCGTTATCCTCTAAAATATTTATCAAGACCAGGTTTAATTGAATGTTTCAGTGTGGTACCACATTACTACGTGAACCAAACCAGAAAAAACCCAGGATCCGGTCAACAAGTATGTGAGGAATGCGAAAGTATGGGTCTGATGAGTGAAAATCCCAGGGCAAACCTAGACCTACCATGCGTTATCCTCTAAAATATTGATCCAAACCAGGTTTAATGGACTGTTTCAGTGTGGTACCACACTACCACGTGACCCAAACCGGAAGAAACCCAGGATCTAGCCATCAAGTATGAGAAATATGCGAAAGTATGAGCCTGATGAGGGCGAATCCCAGACCTATCCCAGACCTAACTTGCGTTATCCTCTAAAATATTGATCGAAACCAGTTTTAATGGACTGTTTCAGTGTGGTACCACTTTACTGCGTGATCTAAAGCAGAAAAAACCCTCGATCAGGTCAACATGTATGTTAAAACTGCGAAAGTATGACCCTGATGTGGGCAAATCCCAGGCCTAACCTAGACCTAACATGCGTTGTCCTGTAAACTATTGATGGAAACCAGGTTTAATTGACTGCTTCAGTGTGGTACCACATTACTATGTGATCCAAACCAGAAAATAACCCAGGATCTGTTCACCGAGTACGTGAAGTGTGCGTAGGTATGAGCCTGATGAGGGCAAAACCCAGACCTATCCCAGACCTAACTTGCATTGTCTTCTAAAATAGTGTTCGAAACCAGGTTTAATCGACAGTTTCAGTGTGGTACCACATTACTACGTGATCCAAACCAGAAAAAAACCCAGGATCTTGTCAACGAGTATGTGAAGTGTGCGAAAGTATGAGTCTGATGAGGGATAATCCCAGACCTATCCCAGACCTAACTTGCGTTATCCTCTAAAATAGTGATCGAAACCAGGCTTAATTGACTGTTTTAGTTGTGGTACCACTTTACTACGTGATCCAATCCAGAAATATCCCAGGATCTATTCATGAAGTATGAGAAATATGCGAAAGTATGAGCCTGATGAGAGCAAATCCTAGACCTAACCCAGACCTAACATGGGTTGTCCTCTAAAATATTTATCAAGACCAGGTTTAATTGATTGTTTCAGTGTGGCCCCACATTACTACGTGATCCAAACCAGAAAAAACCCAGGATCCGTTCAACAAGTATGTGAAGAATGCGAAAGTATGAGTCTGATGAGTGAAAATCCCTGGGCTAACCTAGACCTAACACGCGTTATCCTCAAAACTATTGATCGAAACCAGGTTTAATTGACTGTTTCAGCGTGGTACCACATTACTACGTAATACAATCCAGAAACAGCCCAGGATCTAGCCATGAAGTATGAGAAATATGCGAAAGTATGAGCCTGATGAGGGCAAATCCTAGACCTAACCCAAACCTAACATGCGTTATCCTCTAAAATATTTATCAAGACCAGGTTTAATTGAATGTTCCAGTGTGGTATCACATTACTACGTGAACCAAACCAGAAAAAACCCAGGATCTAGTCATCAAGTATGAGAAATATGCGAAAGTATGAGTCTGATGAGGGCTAATCCCAGACCTATCCCAGACCTAACTTGCGTTATCCTCTAAAATAGTGATCGAAACCAGGTTTAATCGACTGTTTCAGTGTGGTACCACATTGCTACGTGATCCAAACCAGAAAAAACCCAGGATCAGTTCAACAAGTATGAGAAAAACGCGAAAGTATGAGCCTGATGAGGGCGAATCCCAGACCTATCCCAGACCTAACTTGCGTGATCCTCTAAAATATTGATCGAAACCAGTTTTAATTGACTGTTTCGGCGTGGTACCACATTACTACGTGATACAATCCAGAAACAGCCCAGGATCTAGCCATGAAGTATGAGAAATATGCGAAAGAATGAGCCTGATGAGAGCAAATCCCAGACCTAACCTAGACATAATATGAATTATTCTCTAAAATATTGATCATGACCAGGTTTAATTGATTGTTTCAGTGTGGTCCCACATTACTACGTGATCCAAACCAGAAAAAACCCAGGATCCGTTCAACAAGTATGTGAAGAATGCGAAAGTATGAGCCTGATGAGGGCAAATCCCAGACCTATCCCAGACCAAACTTGCGTTATCCTCTAAAATATTGATCGAAACCAGGTTTAATCGACTGCTTCAGTGTGGTACCACATTGCTACGTGATCCAAAGCAGAAAAAACCCTCGATCAGGTCAACATGTATGTTAAAACTGCGGAAGTATGACCCTGATGAGGGCAAATACCAGGCCTAACCTAGACTTAACATGCGTTGTCCTCTAAAATATTGATGGAAACCAGGTTTAATTGGCTGTTTCAGTGTTGTACTTCATTACTACGTGATGCAATCCAGAAAAAGCCCAGGATCTAGCCATCAAGTATGAGAAATATGGGAAAGAATGAGCCTGATGAGAGCAAATCCCAGACCTAACCTAGACATAACATGAATTATTCTCTAAAATATTGATCATGACCAGGTTTAATTGATTGTTTCAGTGTGGTCCCACATTACAACGTGATCCAAACCAGAAAAAACCCAGGATCCGTTTATGAAGTATGTGAAGAATGCGAAAGTATGAGCCTGATGAGGGCAAATCCCAGACCTATCCCAGACCAAACTTGCGTTATCCTCTAAAATATTGATCGAAATCAGTTTTAATTGACTGTTTCAGCGTGGTACCACATTACTACGTGATACAATCCTGAAACAGCCCAGGATCTAGCCATGAAGTATGAGAAATATGCGAAAGTATGTGCCTGATGAGTGCAAATCCTAGACCTAACCCAAACCTAACATGCGTTATCCTCTAAAATATTGATCCAAACCAGGTTTAATGGTCTGCTTCAGTGCGGTACCACTTCACTACGTGATCCAAAGCAGAAAAAACCCTCGATCAGGCCAACATGTATGTTAAAACTGCGGAAGTATGACCCTGATGAGGGCAAATCCCAGGCCTAACCTAGACCTAACATGCGTTTTCCTCTAAAATATTAATCGAAACCAGGTTTAATTGACTGTTTCAGTGTGGTACCACATTACCACGTGATCCAATCCAGAAATAGCCCAGGATCCAGCCATGAAGTATGAGAAATATGCGAAAGTATGAGCCTGATGGGGGCAAATCCTAGTCCTAACCCAGACCTAACATGCGTTATCCTCTAAAATAATTATCATGACCAGGTTTAATTGATTGTTTCAGTGTGGTCCCACATTACTACGTGATCCAAACCAGAAAAAACCCAGGATCCGTTCAACAAGTATGTGAAGAAAGCGAAAGTATGAGTCTGATGAGTGAAAATCCCTGGGCTAACCTAGACCTAACACGCGTTATCCTCAAAACTATTGATCGAAACCAGGTTTAATTGACTGTTTCAGCGTGGTACCACATTACTACGTAATACAATCCAGAAACAGCCCAGGATCTAGACATGAAGTATGAGAAATATGCGAAAGTATGAGCCTGATGAGGGCAAATCCTAGACCTAACCCAAACCTAACATGCGTTATCCTCTAAAATATTTATCAAGACCAGGTTTAATTGAATGTTCCAGTGTGGTATCACATTACTACGTGAACCAAACCAGAAAAAACCCAGGATCCGTTCAACAAGTATGTGAAGAATGCCAAAGTATGAGTCTGATGAGTGAAAATCCCCGGCCTAACCTAGACCTAACATGCGTTATCCTCAAAAATATTGATCGAAACCAGGTTTAATGTACTGTTTCAGTGTGGTACCACACGACTACGTGATCCAAACCAGAAAAACCCAGGATCTGTTCAACAAGTATGTGAAAAACGCGAAAGTATGAGCCTGATGAGGGCAAATCCCAGACCTAACCTAGACCTAACTTGCGTTGTCCTCAAAAATATTGATCGAAACCTGGTTTAATCGACTGTTTCAGTGTGGTACCACATTACTACGTGATCCAAACCAGACAAAACCCAGGATCCGTTCAACAAGTATGCGAAGAATGCGAAAGTATGAGTCTGATGAGTGAAAATCCCCGGCCTAACCTAGACCTAACATGCGTTATCCTCAAAAATATTGATCGAAACCAGGTTTAATGTACTGTTTCAGTGTGGTACCACATTACTACGTGATACAATCCAGAAATAGCCCAGGATCCGTTCAACAAGTATGCGAAGAATGCCAAAGTATGAGCCTGATGAGTGAAAATCCCAGGCCTAACCTAGACCTAACATGCGTTATCCTCAAAAATATTGATCCAAACCAGGTTTAATGGACTGTTTCAGTGTGGTACCACTTTACTGCGTGATCCAAAGCAGAAAAAACCCTCGATCAGGTCAACATGTATGTTAAAACTGCGAAAGTATGACCCTGATGTGGGCAAATCCCAGGCCTAACCTAGACCTAACATGCGTTGTCCTCTAAACTATTGATGGAAACCAGGTTTAATTGACTGTTTCAGTATGGTACCACATTACTATGTGATCCAAACCAGAAAATAACCCAGGATCTGTTCACCGAGTATGTGAAGTGTGCGTAGGTATGAGTCTGATGAGGGCAAATCCCAGACCTATCCCAGACCTAACTTGCGTTATCCACTAAAATAGTGATCGAAACCAGGTTTAATTGACTGTTTCAGTGTGGTACCACACTACTACGTGATCCAAACCAGAAAAAAACCAGGATCTGTTCAACAATTATGTGAAAAACGCGAAAGTATGAGCCTGATGAGGGCAAATCCCAGACCTATCCCAGACCTAACTTGCATTGTCTTCTAAAATAGTGTTCGAAACCAGGTTTAATCGACTGCTTCAGTGTGGTACCACATTGCTACGTGATCCAAACCAGAAAAAACCGAGGACCAGTTCAACAAGTATGTCAAAAACGCGAAAGTATGAGCCTGATGAGGGCAAATCACAGACCTATCCCAGACCAAACTTGCGTTATCCTCTAAAATATTGATCGAAATCAGTTTTAATTGACTGTTTCAGCGTGGTACCACATTACTACGTGATACAATCCTGAAACAGCCCAGGATCTAGCCATGAAGTATGAGAAATATGCGAAAGTATGTGCCTGATGAGTGCAAATCCTAGACCTAACCCAAACCTAACATGCGTTATCCTCTAAAATATTGATCCAAACCGGGTTTAATGGTCTGCTTCAGTGCGGTACCACTTCACTACGTGATCCAAAGCAGAAAAAACCCTCGCTCAGGCCAACATGTATGTTAAAACTGCGGAAGTATGACCCTGATGAGGGCAAATCCCAGGCCTAACCTAGACCTAACATGCGTTTTCCTCTAAAATATTGATGGAAACCAGGTTTAATTGACTGTTTCAGTGTGGTACCACATTACCACGTGATCCAATCCAGAAATAGCCCCGGATCCAGCCATGAAGTATGAGAAATATGCGAAAGTATGAGCCTGATGGGGGCAAATCCTAGTCCTAACCCAGACCTAACATGCGTTATCCTCTAAAATATTTATCATGACCAGGTTTAATTGATTGTTTCAGTGTGGTCCCACATTACTACGTGATCCAAACCAGAAAAAACCCAGGATCCGTTCAACAAGTATGTGAAGAATGCGAAAGTATGAGTCTGATGAGTGAAAATCCCTGGGCTAACCTAGACCTAACACGCGTTATCCTCAAAACTATTGATCGAAACCTGGTTTAATTGACTGTTTCAGCGTGGTACCACATTACTACGTAATACAATCCAGAAACAGCCCAGGATCTAGCCATGAAGTATGAGAAATATGCGAAAGTATGAGCCTGATGAGGGCAAATCCTAGACCTAACCCAAACCTAACATGCGTTATCCTCTAAAATATTTATCAAGACCAGGTTTAATTGAATGTTCCAGTGTGGTATCACATTACTACGTGAACCAAACCAGAAAAAACCCAGGATCCGTGCAACAAGTATGTGAAGAATGCCAAAGTATGAGTCTGATGAGTGAAAATCCCCGGCCTAACCTAGACCTAACATGCGTTATCCTCAAAAATATTGATCGAAACCAGGTTTAATGTACTGTTTCAGTGTGGTACCACACGACTACGTGATCCAAACCAGAAAAAACCCAGGATCTGTTCAACAAGTATGTGAAAAACGCGAAAGTATGAGCCTGATGAGGGCAAATCCCAGACCTAACCTAGACCTAACTTGCGTTGTCCTCAAAAATATTGATCGAAACCTGGTTTAATCGACTGTTTCAGTGTGGTACCACATTACTACGTGATCCAAACCAGACAAAACCCAGGATCCGTTCAACAAGTATGCGAAGAATGCGAAAGTATGAGTCTGATGAGTGAAAATCCCCGGCCTAACCTAGACCTAACATGCGTTATCCTCAAAAATATTGATCGAAACCAGGTTTAATGTACTGTTTCAGTGTGGTACCACACTACTACGTGATCGAAACCAGAAAAAAACCCAGGATCTTGTCAACGAGTATGTGAAGTGTGCGAAAGTATGAGTCTGATGAGGGCTAATCCCAGACCTAACCTAGACCTAACATGAATTATTCTCTAAAATATTGATCGAAACCAGGTTTAATTGACTGTTTTAGTTGTGGTACCACTTTACTACGTGATCCAAAGCAGACAAAACCCTCGATCAGGTCAACATGCATGTTAAAACTGCGAAAGTATGAGCCTGATGAGGGCTAATCCCAGACCTATCCCAGACCTAACTTGCGTTATCCTCTAAAATAGTGATCGAAACCAGGTTTAATTGACTGTTTTAGTTGTGGTACCACTTTACTACGTGATCCAAAGCAGAAAAAACACTCGATCAGGTCAACATGCATGTTAAAACTGCGAAAGTATGACCCTGATGAGGGCAAATCCCAGGCCTAACCTAGGCCTAACATGCGTTATCTTCTAAAATATTGAGCGAAACCAGGTTTAATTGACTGTTTCAGTGTGGTACCACATTACTACGTGATACAATCCAGAAATAGCCCAGGATCTAGCCATGAAGTATGAGAAAAATGCGAAAGTATGAGCCTGATGAGTGAAAATCCCAGACCTAACCTAGACCTAACATGCGTTATCCTCAAAAATATTGTTCGAAACCAGGTTTAATCGACTGTTTCAGTGTGGTACCACACTACTACGTGACCCAAACAGGAAAAAACCCAGGATCTGTTCAACAAGTATGTGAAAAACGCGAAAGTATGAGCCTGATGAGGGCAAATCCCAGACCTATCCCAGACCTAACTTGCGTTATCCTCAAAAATATTGATAGAAACCTGGTTAAATCGACTGTTTCAGTGTGGTACCACATTACTACGTGATCCAATCCAGAAATAGCCCAGGATCTAGCCATGAAGTATGAGAAATATGCGAAAGTATGAGCCTGACGAGGGCAAATCCTAGACCAAACCCAGACCTAACATGCGTTATCCTCTAAAATATTTATCAAGACCAGGTTTAATTGATTGTTTCAGTGTGGTCCCACATTACTACGTGATCCAAACCAGAAAAAACCCAGGATCCGTTCAACAAGTATGTGAAGAATGCGAAAGTATGAGTCTGAAGAGTGAAAATCCCAGGCCTAACCTAGACCTGACATGCGTTATCCTCAAAAATATTGATCGAAACCTGGTTTAATCGACTGTTTCAGTGTGGTACCACATTACTATGTGATCCAAACCAGTAAAAACCCAGCATCCGTTCGACAAGTATGTGAAGAGTGCGAAAGTATGAGTCTGATGAGTGAAAATCCCCGGCCTAACCTAGACCTAACATGCGTTATCCTAAAAAATATTGTTCGAAACCAGGTTTAATCGACTGTTTCAGTGTGGTACCACACTACTACGTGACCCAAACCGGAAGAAACCCAGGATCTAGCCATCAAGTATGAGAAATATGCGAAAGTATGAGCCTGATGAGGGCGAATCCCAGACCTATCCCAGACCTAACTTGCATTGTCTTCTAAAATAGTGTTCGAAACCAGGTTTAATCGACAGTTTCAGTGTGGTACCACATTACTACGTGATCCAAACCAGAAAAAAACCCAGGATCTTGTCAACGAGTATGTGAAGTGTGCGAAAGTATGAGTCTGATGAGGGATAATCCCAGACCTATCCCAGACCTAACATGCGTTATCCTCTAAAATAGTGATCGAAACCTGGTTTAATTGACTGTTTTAGTTGTGGTACCACTTTACTACGTGATCCAAAGCAGAAAAAACCCTCGATCAGGTCAACATGCATGTTAAAACTGCGAAAGTATGACCCTGATGAGGGCAAATCCCAGGCCTAACCTAGACCTAACATGCGTTATCTTCTAAAATATTGAGCGAAACCAGGTTTAATTGACTGTTTCAGTGTAGTACCACATTACTACGTGATCCAATCCAGAAATAGCCCAGGATCTAGCCATGAAGTATGAGAAATATGCGAAAGTATGAGCCTGATGGGGGCAAATCCTAGACCTAACCCAGACCTAACATACGTTGTCCTCTAAAATATTTATCAAGACCAGGTTTAATTGATTGTTTCAGTGTGGTCCCACATTACTACGTGATCCAAACCAGAAAGAACCCAGGATCCGTTCAACAAGTATGTGAAGAATGCGAAAGTGTGAGTCTGATGAGTGAAAATCCCAGGCCTAACCTAGACCTAACATGCTTTATCCTCAAGAATATTGATCCAAACAAGGTTTAATGGACTGTTTCAATGTGGTACCACTTTACTACGTGATCCAAAGCAGAAAAAACCCTCGATCACGTCAACATGTATGTTAAAACTGCGAAAGTATGACCCTGATAAGGCAAATCCCAGGCCTAACCTAGGCCTAACATGCGTTATCTTCTAAAATATTGAGCGAAACCAGGTTTAATTGACTGTTTCAGTGTAGTACCACATTACTACGTGATCCAATCCAGAAATAGCCCAGGATCTAGCCATGAAGTATGAGAAATATGCGAAAGTATGAGCCTGATGGGGGCAAATCCTAGACCTAACCCAGACCTAACATACGTTGTCCTCTAAAATATTTATCAAGACCAGGTTTAATTGATTGTTTCAGTGTGGTCCCACATTACTACGTGATCCAAACCAGAAAGAACCCAGGATCCGTTCAACAAGTATGTGAAGAATGCGAAAGTGTGAGTCTGATGAGTGAAAATCTCGGGGCTAACCTAGACCTAACATGCGTTATCCTCTAAAATATTGATGCAAACCAGGTTTAATGGACTGTTTCAGTGTGGTACCACTTTACTACGTGATCCAAAGCAGAAATAGCCCAGGATCCAGCCATGAAGTGATGAGAAATATGAGAAAGTATGAGCCTGATGTGGGCAAATCCTAGACCTGACCTAGACCTAACATGCGTTATCCTCAATAATATTGATCGAAACCAGGTTTAATCGACTGTTTCAGTGTGTTACCACATTACTACGTGATCCAAACCAGAAAAAAACCCAGGATCTGTTCAACGAGTATGTGAAGTGTGCGAAAGTATGAGTCTGATGAGGGCTAATCCCAGACCTACCCCAGACCTAACTTGCGTTATCCTCTAAAATATTTATCCAGACCAGGTTTCATTGAATGTTTCAGTGTGGTACCACATTACTACGTGATCCAATCCAGAAAAAGCCCAGGATCCGTTCAACAAGTATGTGAAGAATGCGAAAGTATGAGTCTGATGAGTGAAAATCCCAGACCAAACCTAGACCTAACATGCGTTATCCTCAAAAATATTGATCGAAACCTGGTTTAATCGACTGTTTCAGTGTGGTACCACATTACTATGTGATCCAAACCAGAAAATAACACAGGATCTGTTCAACGAGTATGTGAAGAAAGCGAAAGTATGAGTCTGATGAGGGCTAATCCCAGACCTATCCCAGACCTAACTTGCGTTATCCTCTAAAATATTTATCCAGACCTGGTTTCATTGAATGTTTCAGTGTGGTACCACATTACTACGTGATCCAAACAAGAAAAAAACCCAGGATCTTGTCAACGAGTATGTGAAGTGTGCGAAAGTATGAGTCTGATGAGGGCTAATCCCAGACCTAACCTAGACCTAACATGAATTATTCTCTAAAATATTGATCGAAACCAGGTTTAATTGACTGTTTTAGTTGTGGTACCACTTTACTACGTGATCCAAAGCAGACAAAACCCTCGATCAGGTCAACATGCATGTTAAAACTGCGAAAGTATGAGCCTGATGAGGGCTAATCCCAGACCTATCCCAGACCTAACTTGCGTTATCCTCTAAAATAGTGATCGAAACCAGGTTTAATTGACTGTTTTAGTTGTGGTACCACTTTACTACGTGATCCAAAGCAGAAAAAACACTCGATCAGGTCAACATGCATGTTAAAACTGCGAAAGTATGACCCTGATGAGGGCAAATCCCAGGCCTAACCTAGGCCTAACATGCGTTATCTTCTAAAATATTGAGCGAAACCAGGTTTAATTGACTGTTTCAGTGTGGTACCACATTACTACGTGATACAATCCAGAAATAGCCCAGGATCTAGCCATGAAGTATGAGAAAAATGCGAAAGTATGAACCTGATGAGTGAAAATCCCAGACCTAACCTAGACCTAACATGCGTTATCCTCAAAAATATTGTTCGAAACCAGGTTTAATCGACTGTTTCAGTGTGGTACCACACTACTACGTGACACAAACAGGAAAAAACCCAGGATCTGTTCAACAAGTATGTGAAAAACGCGAAAGTATGAGCCTGATGAGGGCAAATCCCAGACCTATCCCAGACCTAACTTGCGTTATCCTCAAAAATATTGATAGAAACCTGGTTAAATCGACTGTTTCAGTGTGGTACCACATTACTACGTGATCCAATCCAGAAATAGCCCAGGATCTAGCCATGAAGTATGAGAAATATGCGAAAGTATGAGCCTGACGAGGGCAAATCCTAGACCAAACCCAGACCTAACATGCGTTATCCTCTAAAATATTTATCAAGACCAGGTTTAATTGATTGTTTCAGTGTGGTCCCACATTACTACGTGATCCAAACCAGAAAAAACCCAGGATCCGTTCAACAAGTATGTGAAGAATGCGAAAGTATGAGTCTGAAGAGTGAAAATCCCAGGCCTAACCTAGACCTGACATGCGTTATCCTCAAAAATATTGATCGAAACCTGGTTTAATCGACTGTTTCAGTGTGGTACCACATTACTATGTGATCCAAACCAGTAAAAACCCAGCATCCGTTCGACAAGTATGTGAAGAGTGCGAAAGTATGAGTCTGATGAGTGAAAATCCCCGGCCTAACCTAGACCTAACATGCGTTATCCTAAAAAATATTGTTCGAAACCAGGTTTAATCGACTGTTTCAGTGTGGTACCACACTACTACGTGACCCAAACCGGAAGAAACCCAGGATCTAGCCATCAAGTATGAGAAATATGCGAAAGTATGAGCCTGATGAGGGCGAATCCCAGACCTATCCCAGACCTAACTTGCATTGTCTTCTAAAATAGTGTTCGAAACCAGGTTTAATCGACAGTTTCAGTGTGGTACCACATTACTACGTGATCCAAACCAGAAAAAAACCCAGGATCTTGTCAACGAGTATGTGAAGTGTGCGAAAGTATGAGTCTGATGAGGGATAATCCCAGACCTATCCCAGACCTAACATGCGTTATCCTCTAAAATAGTGATCGAAACCTGGTTTAATTGACTGTTTTAGTTGTGGTACCACTTTACTACGTGATCCAAAGCAGAAAAAACCCTCGATCACGTCAACATGTATGTTAAAACTGCGAAAGTATGACCCTGATAAGGCAAATCCCAGGCCTAACCTAGGCCTAACATGCGTTATCTTCTAAAATATTGAGCGAAACCAGGTTTAATTGACTGTTTCAGTGTAGTACCACATTACTACGTGATCCAATCCAGAAATAGCCCAGGATCTAGCCATGAAGTATGAGAAATATGCGAAAGTATGAGCCTGATGGGGGCAAATCCTAGACCTAACCCAGACCTAACATACGTTGTCCTCTAAAATATTTATCAAGACCAGGTTTAATTGATTGTTTCAGTGTGGTCCCACATTACTACGTGATCCAAACCAGAAAGAACCCAGGATCCGTTCAACAAGTATGTGAAGAATGCGAAAGTGTGAGTCTGATGAGTGAAAATCTCGGGGCT
The DNA here is from genome assembly GCF_051014445.1 of Colletes latitarsis. Classification (NCBI taxonomy): domain Eukaryota; kingdom Metazoa; phylum Arthropoda; class Insecta; order Hymenoptera; family Colletidae; genus Colletes; species Colletes latitarsis. The sequence continues at coordinate 13,092,292 of NW_027488366.1, forward strand.
AACCTAGACCTAACATGCGTTATCCTCTAAAATATTGATGCAAACCAGGTTTAATGGACTGTTTCAGTGTGGTACCACTTTACTACGTGATCCAAAGCAGAAATAGCCCAGGATCCAGCCATGAAGTGATGAGAAATATGAGAAAGTATGAGCCTGATGTGGGCAAATCCTAGACCTGACCTAGACCTAACATGCGTTATCCTCAATAATATTGATCGAAACCAGGTTTAATCGACTGTTTCAGTGTGTTACCACATTACTACGTGATCCAAACCAGAAAAAAACCCAGGATCTGTTCAACGAGTATGTGAAGTGTGCGAAAGTATGAGTCTGATGAGGGCTAATCCCAGACCTACCCCAGACCTAACTTGCGTTATCCTCTAAAATATTTATCCAGACCAGGTTTCATTGAATGTTTCAGTGTGGTACCACATTACTACGTGATCCAATCCAGAAAAAGCCCAGGATCCGTTCAACAAGTATGTGAAGAATGCGAAAGTATGAGTCTGATGAGTGAAAATCCCAGACCAAACCTAGACCTAACATGCGTTATCCTCAAAAATATTGATCGAAACCTGGTTTAATCGACTGTTTCAGTGTGGTACCACATTACTATGTGATCCAAACCAGAAAATAACACAGGATCTGTTCAACGAGTATGTGAAGAAAGCGAAAGTATGAGTCTGATGAGGGCTAATCCCAGACCTATCCCAGACCTAACTTGCGTTATCCTCTAAAATATTTATCCAGACCAGGTTTCATTGAATGTTTCAGTGTGGTACCACATTACTACGTGATCCAATCCAGAAAAAGCCCAGGATCCGTTCAACAAGTATGTGAAGAATGCGAAAGTATGAGTCTGATGAGTGAAAATCCCAGACCAAACCTAGACCTAACATGCGTTATCCTCAAAAATATTTATCGAAACCAGGTTTAATTGACTGTTTTATTGTGGTACCACACTACTACGGGATCAAAACCAGAAAAAACCCAGGATCTGTTCAACAAGTATGTGAAGAACACGAAAGTATGAGCCTGATGAGGGCAAATCCCAGACCTATCCCAGACCTAACTTGCGTTATCCTCCAAAATATTTATCAAGGCCAGGTTCAATTGAATGTTTCAGTGTGGTACCACCTTACTATGTGATCCAAAGCAGAAAAAACCCTCGATCAGGTCAACATGTATGTTAAAACTGCGAAAGTATGACCCTGATCAGGGCAAATCCCCGGCCTAACCTAGTCCTAACATGCGCTGTCCTCTAAAATATTGATGGAAACCAGGTTTAATTGACTGTTTCAGTGTTGTACTTCATTACTACGTGATCCACTCCAGAAAAAACCCAGGATCTGTTCAACGAGAATGTGAAGTGTGCGTAGGTATGAGTCTGATGAGTGAAAATCCCAGGCCTAACCTAGACCTAACATGCGTTGTCCTCAAAAATAGTGATCGAAACCTGGTTTAATCGACTGTTTCAGTGTGGTACCACATTACTATGTGATCCAAACCAGAAAATAACCCAGGATCTGTTCAACGAGTATGTGAAGTGTGCGAAAGTATGAGTCTGATGAGGGCAAATCCCAGACCTATCACAGACCTAACATGCGTTATCCTCTAAAATATTTATCAAGACCAGGTTTAATTGATTGTTTCAGTGTGGACCCACATTACTACGTGATCCAAACCAGAAAAAACCCAGGATCCGTTCAACAAGTATGTGAAGAATGCGAAAGTATGAGTCTGATGAGTGAAAATCCCAGGCCTAACCTAGACCTAACATGCGTTATCCTCAAAAATATTGATCGAAACCTGGTTTAATCGACTGTTTCAGTGTGGTACCACATTACTATGTGATCCAAACCAGAAAATAACCCAGGATCTGTTCAACGAGTATGTGAAGTGTGCGAAAGTATGAGTCTGATGAGGGCAAGTCCCAGACCTATCCCAGACCTAACACGCGTTATCCTCTAAAATATTTATCAAGACCAGGTTTAATTGATTGTTTCAGTGTGGACCCACATAACTACGTGATCCAAACCAGAAAAAACCCAGGATCCGTTCAACAAGTATGTGAAGAATGCGAATGTATGAGTCTGATCAGTGAAAATCTCAGGCCTTACCTAGACCTAACTTGCGTTGTCCTCTAAAATATTGATGGAAACCAGGTTTCATTGACTGTTTCAGTGTGGTACTACATTACTACGTGATGCAATCCAGAAAAAGCTCAGGATCTAGCCATCAAGTATGAGAAATATGCGAAAGAATGAGCCTGATGAGAGCAAATCCCAGACCTATCCCAGACCTAACTTGCGTTATCCTCCAAAATATTTATCAAGGCCAGGTTCAATTGAATGTTTCAGTGTGGTACCACATTACTATGTGATCCAAACCAGAAAATAATGCAGGATCTGTTCAACGAGTATGTGAAGTGTGCGAAAGTGTGAGTCTGATGAGGGCAAATCCCAGACCTATCACGGACCTAACATGCGTTATCCTCTAAAATATTTATCAAGACCAGGTTTAATTGATTGTTTCAGTGTGGACCCACATTACTACGTGAACCAAACCAGAAAAAACCTAGGATCCGTTCAACAAGTATGTGAAAAACGCGAAAGTATGAGCCTGATGAGGGCAAATCCCAGACCTGTCCCAGACCTAACTTGCGTTATCCTCTAAAATATTGATCGAAGCCAAGTTTAATCGACTGTTTCAGTGTGGAACCACATTACTACGTGATCCAAGCCAGAAAAAAACCCAGGATCTTGTCAACGAGTATGTGAAGTGTGCGAAAGTATGAGTCTGATGAGGGATAATCCCAGACCTATCCCAGACCTACCTTGCGTTATCCTCTAAAATAGTGATCGAAACCAGGTTTAATTGACTGTTTTAGTTGTGGTACCACATTGCTACGTGATCCAAAGCAGAAAAAACCCTCGATCAGGTCAACATGCATGTTAAAACTGCGAAAGTATGACCCTGATGAGGGCAAATCCCAGGCCTAACCTAGACCTAACATGCGTTATCTTCTAAAATATTGAGCGAAACCAGGTTTAATTGACTGTTTCAGTGTGGTACCACATTACTACATGATCCAATCCAGAAATATCCCAGGATCTAGCCATGAAGTATGAGAAATATGCGAAAGTATGAGCCTGATGAGAGCAAATCCTAGACCTAACCCAGACCTAACATGGGTTGTCCTCTAAAATATTTATCAAGACCAGGTTTAATTGATTGTTTCAGTGTGGTCCCACATTACTACGTGATCCAAACCAGAAAGAACCCAGGATCCGTTCAACAAGTATGTGAAGAATGCGAAAGTGTGAGTCTGATGAGTGAAAATCTCGGGGCTAACCTAGACCTAACATGCGTTATCCTCTAAAATATTGATGCAAACCAGGTTTAATGGACTGTCTCAGTGTGGTACCACTTTACTACGTGATCCAAAGCAGAAATAGCCCAGGATCCAGCCATGAAGTATGAGAAATATGAGAAAGTATGAGCCTGATGAGGGCAAATCCTAGACCTGACCTAGACCTAACATGCGTTATCCTCAATAATACTGATCGAAACCAGGGTTAATCGACTGTTTCAGTGTGTTACCACATTACTACGTGATCCAAACCAGAAAAAAACCCAGGATCTGTTCAACGAGTATGTGAAGTGTGCGAAAGTATGGGTCTGATGAGGGCTAATCCCAGACCTACCCCAGACCTAACTTGCGTTATCCTCTAAAATATTTATCCAGACCAGGTTTCATTGAATGTTTCAGTGTGGTACCACATTACTACGTGATCCAATCCAGAAAAAACCCAGGATCCGTTCAACAAGTATGTGAAGAATGCGAAAGTATGAGTCTGATGAGTGAAAATCCCAGACCAAACCTAGACCTAACATGCGTTATCCTCAAAAATATTGATCGAAACCTGGTTTAATCGACTGTTTCAGTGTGGTACCACATTACTATGTGATCCAAACCAGAAAATAACACAGGATCTGTTCAACGAGTATGTGAAGAAAGCGAAAGTATGAGTCTGATGAGGGCTAATCCCAGACCTATCCCAGACCTAACTTGCGTTATCCTCTAAAATATTTATCCAGACCTGGTTTCATTGAATGTTTCAGTGTGGTACCACATTACTACGTGATCCAAACCAGAAAAAAACCCAGGATTTGATCAACGAGTATGTCAAGTGTGCAAAAGTATGAGTCTGATGAGGGCAAATCCCAGACCTATCCCAGACCTAACTTGCGATATCCTCTAAAATATTGATCGAAACCAGGTTTAATTGACTGTTTTATTGTGGTACCACACTACTACGGGATCAAAACCAGAAAAAACCCAGGATCTGTTCAACAAGTATGTGAAGAACGCGAAAGTATGAGCCTGATGGGGGCAAATCCCAGACCTATCCCAGACCTAACTTGCGTTATCCTCCAAAATATTTATCAAGGCCAGGTTCAATTGAATGTTTCAGTGTGGTACCACATTACTATGTGATCCAAAGCAGAAAAAACCCTCGATCAGGTCAACATGTATGTTAAAACTGCGAAAGTATGACCCTGATCAGGGCAAATCCCCGGCCTAACCTAGTCCTAACATGCGCTGTCCTCTAAAATATTGATGGAAACCAGGTTTAATTGACTGTTTCAGTGTTGTACTTCATTACTACGTGATCCACTCCAGAAAAAACCCAGGATCTGTTCAACGAGAATGTGAAGTGTGCGTAGGTATGAGTCTGATGAGTGAAAATCCCAGGCCCAACCTAGACCTAACATGCGTTGTCCTCAAAAATAGTGATCGAAACCTGGTTTAATCGACTGTTTCAGTGTGGTACCACATTACTATGTGATCCAAACCAGAAAATAACCCAGGATCTGTTCAACGAGTATGTGAAGTGTGCGAAAGTATGAGTCTGATGAGGGCAAATCCCAGACCTATCACAGACCTAACATGCGTTATCCTCTAAGATATTTATCAAGACCAGGTTTAATTGATTGTTTCAGTGTGGACCCACATTACTACGTGATCCAAACCAGAAAAAACCCAGGATCCGTTCAACAAGTATGTGAAGAATGCGAAAGTATGAGTCTGATGAGTGAGATTCCCAGGCCTAACCTAGACCTAACATGCGTTATCCTCAAAAATATTGATCGAAACCTGGTTTAATCGACTGTTTCAGTGTGGTACCACATTACTATGTGATCCAAACCAGAAAATAACCCAGGATCTGTTCAACGAGTATGTGAAGTGTGCGAAAGTATGAGTCTGATGTGGGCAAATCCCAGACCTATCCCAGACCTAACACGCGTTATCCTCTAAAATATTTATCAACACCAGGTTTAATTGATTGTTTCAGTGTGGACCCACATAACTACGTGATCCAACCCAGAAAAAACCCAGGATCCGTTCAACAAGTATGTGAAGAATGCGAATGTATGAGTCTGATCAGTGAAAATCTCAGGCCTTACCTAAACCTAACTTGCGTTGTCCTCTAAAATATTGATGGAAACCAGGTTTCATTGACTGTTTCAGTGTGGTACTACATTACTACGTGATGCAATCCAGAAAAAGCTCAGGATCTAGCCATCAAGTATGAGAAATATGCGAAAGAATGAGCCTGATGAGAGCAAATCCCAGACCTATCCCAGACCTAACTTGCGTTATCCTCCAAAATATTTATCAAGGCCAGGTTCAATTGAATGTTTCAGTGTGGTACCACATTACTATGTGATCCAAACCAGAAAATAATGCAGGATCTGTTCAACGAGTATGTGAAGTGTGCGAAAGTGTGAGTCTGATGAGGGCAAATCCCAGACCTATCACGGACCTAACATGCGTTATCCTCTAAAATATTTATCAAGACCAGGTTTAATTGATTGTTTCAGTGTGGACCCACATTACTACGTGAACCAAACCAGAAAAAACCTAGGATCCGTTCAACAAGTATGTGAAAAACGCGAAAGTATGAGCCTGATGAGGGCAAATCCCAGACCTGTCCCAGACCTAACTTGCGTTATCCTCTAAAATATTGATCGAAGCCAAGTTTAATCGACTGTTTCAGTGTGGAACCACATTACTACGTGATCCAAGCCAGAAAAAAACCCAGGATCTTGTCAACGAGTATGTGAAGTGTGCGAAAGTATGAGTCTGATGAGGGCTAATCCCAGACCTATCCCAGACCGAGCTTGCGTGATCCTGTAAAATATAGATCGAAACCAGGTTTAATTGACTGTTTTAGTGTGGTACCACATTACTACGTGATCCAATCCAGAAATAGCCCAGGATCTAGCCACGAAGTATGAGAAATATGCGATAGTAAGAGCCTGATGAGGGCAAATCCTAGACCTATCCCAGACCTAACTTGCGTTATCCTCTAAAATATTTATCAAGACCAGGTTTAATTGAATGTTTCAGTGAGGTACCACATTACTACGTGATCCAAACCAGAAAAAACCCAGGATCCGTTCAACAAGTATGTGAAGAATGCGAAAGTGTGAGTCTGATGAGTGAAAATCTCGGGGCTAACCTAGACCTAACATGCGTTATCCTCTAAAATATTGATGCAAACCAGGTTTAATGGACTGTTTCAGTGTGGACCCACATTACTACGTGATCCAAAGCAGAAATAGCCCAGGATCCAGCCATGAAGTATGAGAAATATGAGAAAGTATGAGCCTGATGTGGGCAAATCCTAGACCTGACCTAGACCTAACATGCGTTATCCTCAATAATATTGATCGAAACCAGGTTTATCGACTGTTTCAGTGTGTTACCACATTACTACGTGATCCAAACCAGAAAAAAACCCAGGATCTGTTCAACGAGTATGTGAAGTGTGCGAAAGTATGAGTCTGATGAGGGCTAATCCCAGACCTACCCCAGACCTAACTTGCGTTATCCTCTAAAATATTTATCCAGACCAGGTTTCATTAAATGTTTCAGTGTGGTACCACATTACTACGTGATCCAATCCAGAAAAAGCCCAGGATCCGTTCAACAAGTATGTGAAGAATGCGAAAGTATGAGTCTGATGAGTGAAAATCCCAGACCAAACCTAGACCTAACATGCGTTATCCTCAAAAATATTGATCGAAACCTGGTTTAATCGACTGTTTCAGTGTGGTACCACGTTACTATGTGATCCAAAGCAGAAAAAACCCTCGATCAGGTCAACATGTATGTTAAAACTGCGAAAGTATGACCCTGATCAGGGCAAATCCCCGGCCTAACCTAGTCCTAACATGCGCTGTCCTCTAAAATATTGATGGAAACCAGGTTTAATTGACTGTTTCAGTGTTGTACTTCATTACTACGTGATCCACTCCAGAAAAAACCCAGGATCTGTTCAACGAGAATGTGAAGTGTGCGTAGGTATGAGTCTGATGAGGGCAAATCCCAGACCTATCACAGACCTAACATGCGTTATCCTCTAAAATATTTATCAAGACCAGGTTTAATGGACTGTCTCAGTGTGGTACCACTTTACTACGTGATCCAAAGCAGAAATAGCCCAGGATCCAGCCATGAAGTATGAGAAATATGAGAAAGTATGAGCCTGATGAGGGCAAATCCTAGACCTGACCTAGACCTAACATGCGTTATCCTCAATAATACTGATCGAAACCAGGTTTAATCGACTGTTTCAGTGTGTTACCACATTACTACGTGATCCAAACCAGAAAAAAACCCAGGATCTGTTCAACGAGTATGTGAAGTGTGCGAAAGTATGGGTCTGATGAGGGCTAATCCCAGACCTACCCCAGACCTAACTTGCGTTATCCTCTAAAATATTTATCCAGACCAGGTTTCATTGAATGTTTCAGTGTGGTACCACATTACTACGTGATCCAATCCAGAAAAAACCCAGGATCCGTTCAACAAGTATGTGAAGAATGCGAAAGTATGAGTCTGATGAGTGAAAATCCCAGACCAAACCTAGACCTAACATGCGTTATCCTCAAAAATATTGATCGAAACCTGGTTTAATCGACTGTTTCAGTGTGGTACCACATTACTATGTGATCCAAACCAGAAAATAACACAGGATCTGTTCAACGAGTATGTGAAGAAAGCGAAAGTATGAGTCTGATGAGGGCTAATCCCAGACCTATCCCAGACCTAACTTGCGTTATCCTCTAAAATATTTATCCAGACCTGGTTTCATTGAATGTTTCAGTGTGGTACCACATTACTACGTGATCCAAACCAGAAAAAAACCCAGGATTTGATCAACGAGTATGTCAAGTGTGCAAAAGTATGAGTCTGATGAGGGCAAATCCCAGACCTATCCCAGACCTAACTTGCGATATCCTCTAAAATATTGATCGAAACCAGGTTTAATTGACTGTTTTATTGTGGTACCACACTACTACGGGATCAAAACCAGAAAAAACCCAGGATCTGTTCAACAAGTATGTGAAGGACGCGAAAGTATGAGCCTGATGGGGGCAAATCCCAGACCTATCCCAGACCTAACTTGCGTTATCCTCCAAAATATTTATCAAGGCCAGGTTCAATTGAATGTTTCAGTGTGGTACCACATTACTATGTGATCCAAAGCAGAAAAAACCCTCGATCAGGTCAACATGTATGTTAAAACTGCGAAAGTATGACCCTGATCAGGGCAAATCCCCGGCCTAACCTAGTCCTAACATGCGCTGTCCTCTAAAATATTGATGGAAACCAGGTTTAATTGACTGTTTCAGTGTTGTACTTCATTACTACGTGATCCACTCCAGAAAAAACCCAGGATCTGTTCAACGAGAATGTGAAGTGTGCGTAGGTATGAGTCTGATGAGTGAAAATCCCAGGCCTAACCTAGACCTAACATGCGTTGTCCTCAAAAATAGTGATCGAAACCTGGTTTAATCGACTGTTTCAGTGTGGTACCACATTACTATGTGATCCAAACCAGAAAATAACCCAGGATCTGCTCAACGAGTATGTGAAGTGTGCGAAAGTATGAGTCTGATGAGGGCAAATCCCAGACCTATCACAGACCTAACATGCGTTATCCTCTAAGATATTTATCAAGACCAGGTTTAATTGATTGTTTCAGTGTGGACCCACATTACTACGTGATCCAAACCAGAAAAAACCCAGGATCCGTTCAACAAGTATGTGAAGAATGCGAAAGTATGAGTCTGATGAGTGAAAATCCCAGGCCTAACCTAGACCTAACATGCGTTATCCTCAAAAATATTGATCGAAACCTGGTTTAATCGACTGTTTCAGTGTGGTACCACATTACTATGTGATCCAAACCAGAAAATAACCCAGGATCTGTTCAACGAGTATGTGAAGTGTGCGAAAGTATGAGTCTGATGTGGGCAAATCCCAGACCTATCCCAGACCTAACACGCGTTATCCTCTAAAATATTTATCAACACCAGGTTTAATTGATTGTTTCAGTGTGGACCCACATAACTACGTGATCAAAACCAGAAAAAACCCAGGATCCGTTCAACAAGTATGTGAAGAATGCGAAAGTATGAGCAAGATGATTGCAAATACCAGAACTAACCCAGACATAGCCAGCGTTATCCTCTAAAACACTAATCGGAACCAGCTTTTATTGACTGTTTCAGTGAGGTACCTCATTACTACGTGGTACAAACTAGAAAAAACCCAGCATCTGGCCAACAAGTATGCGAAAAAAGCGAAAGTATGAGCAAGATGATTGCAAATACCAGAACTAACCCAGACATAGCCAGCGTTATCCACTAAAATACTATTCGGAACCAGCTTCTATTGACTGTTTCAGTGTAGTACCACATTACTACGTGATACAAACCAGAAAAAGGCCAGGATCTGGCCAACAAGTATGCGAGAAATTCGAAGGTACGAGCCAGATGAGGGCAAATCCCAGACCTAACCAAGACAAAACCGGCGTTATCCTCTAAAATATTAATCGCAACCAGGTTTAATTGACTGTTTCGGTGTGGAACCTCATTACTACGGGATCCAAACCAGAAAAAACCCAGGATGTTGCCAACAAATATGCGAAAAACGCGAAAGTATGAGCCAGATAATTGCAAATACCAGAACTAACCCAGACATAGCCAGCGTTATCCTCTAAAATACTATTCGGAACCAGCTTCTATTGACTGTTTCAGTGTGGTACCACATTACTACGTGATACAAACCAGAATAAGGCCAGGATATGGCCAACAAGTATGCGAAAAATGCGCAGGTACGAGCCAGATGAGGGCAAATCCCGGATCTAACCGAGATATAACCGGCGTTATCCTCTAACATATTAATCGAAACCAGGTTTAATTGGCTGTTTCGGTGTGGAACGTTATTATTACGGGATCCAAACCAGAAAAAACCCAGCATCTGGCCAACAAATATGCGAAAAACGCGAAAGTATGAGCCAGATGATTGCGAATACCAGAACTAACCCAGACATAACCAGCGTTATCCTCTAAAACACTAATCGGAACCAGCTTTTATTGACCGTTTCAGTGAGGTACCTCATTACTACGTGGTCCAAACCAGGAAAAACCCAGGATCTGGCCAACAAGTATGCGAAAAATGCGAAAGTACGGGCCAGATGAGGGCCAATCCCAGACCTAACCGAGACATAACCAGCGTTGTCCTCTAAAATACTATTCGGAACTAGCTTCTATTGACTGTTTCAGTGTGGTACCACATTACTACGTGATCCAAACCAGAAAAAGCCCAGGATCTGGCCAACAAATATGCGAAAAACGCGAAAGTATGAGCCAGATGATTGCAAATACCAGAACTAACCCAGACATAGCCAGCGTTATCCTCTAAAATACTATTCGGAACCAGCTTCTATTGACTGTTTCAGTGTGGTACCACATTACTACGTGATACAAACCAGAATAAGGCCAGGATATGGCCAACAAGTATGCGAAAAATGCGCAGGTACGAGCCAGATGAGGGCAAATCCCGGATCTAACCGAGATATAACCGGCGTTATCCTCTAACATATTAATCGAAACCAGGTTTAATTGGCTGTTTCGGTGTGGAACGTCATTATTACGGGATCCAAACCAGAAAAAACCCAGCATCTGGCCAACAAATATGCGAAAAACGCGAAAGTATGGGCCAGATGATTGCAAATACCAGAACTAACCCAGACATAGCCAGCGTTATCCTCTAAAATACTATTCGGAACCAGCTTCTATTGACTGTTTCAGTGTGGTACCACATAACTACGTGATCCAAATCAGCAAAAAGCCTAGGATCTGGCCAACAAGAATGCAAAAATGCGAAAGTACGGGCCAGATGAGGGCAAATCCCAGACCTAAACGAGACATAACCAGCGTTATCCTCTAAAATATTAATCGCAACCAGGTTTAATTGACTGTTTCGGTGTAGTACCGTATTACTACGGGATCCTAACCAGAAAAAACCCAGCATCTGGCCAATAAATATGCGAAAAACGCGAAAGTATGGGCCAGATGATTCCAAATACCAGAACTAACCCAGACATAGCCAGCGTTATCCTCTAAAATACTATTCGGAACCAGCTTCTATTGACTGTTTTAGTGTGGTACCACATTACTACGCGATCCAAATCAGCAAAAAGCCTAGGATCTGGCCAACAAGAATGCAAAAATGCGAAACTACGGGCCAGGTGAGGGCAAATCCCAGACCTAACCGAGACATAACCAGCGTTATCCTCTAAAATATTAATCGCAACCAGGTTTAATTGACTGTTTCGGTGTAGTACCGCATTACTACGTGATACAAACCAGAAAAAGGCCAGGATCTTGCCAATAAGTATGCGAAAATTGCGAAAGTACGAGCCAGATGAGGGCAAATCCCAGACCTAACCGAGACATAACCGGCGTTATCCTCTAAAATATTAATCGCAACCGGGTTCAATTGACTGTTTCGGTGTGGAACCTCGTTACTACGGGATCCTAACCAGAAAAAAACCCAGGATCTGGCCAACAAATATGCGAAAAACGCGAAAGTATGAGCCAGATGATTGCAAATACCAGAACTAACGCGGGAATAGCCAGCGTTGTCCTCTAAAATACTATTCGGGTCCAGCTTTTATTGACTGCTTTAGTGTGGTACCACATTACTACGTGATCCAAACCAGAAAAAGCCCAGAATCTGGCCAACAAGTCCGCGAAAAATGCGAAGGTACGAGCCAGATGATTGCAAATACCAGAACTAACCGAGACATAACCTGCGTTATCCTCTAAAATTTTAATCGCAACCAGGTTTAATTGACTGTTTCAGTGTAGTACCACATTACTACGTGATCCTAACAATAGAAAAACACAGGATCTGGCTATTCAAGTATGCGAAAAATGCGAAAGTACGAGCCAGATGAGGGCAAATCCCAGAACTAACCGAGACATAACCAGCGTTATCCTCTAAAATATTAATCGCAACCAGGTTTAATTGACTGTTTCAGTGTGGTCCCACATTACTACTTGGTCCAAGCCAGAACAAGGCCAGGATCTGGCCAACAAGTATGCGAGAAATGCGAAGGTACGAGCCAGATGAGGGCAAATCCCAGACCTAACCGAGATATAACCGGCAATATCCTCTAAAATATTAATCGAAACTAGGTTTAATTGACTGTTTCGGTGTGGAACGTCATTATTACGTGATCCAAACCAGAAAAAACCCAGCATCTGGCCAACAAGTATGCGAGAAATGCGAAAGTACGAGCCAGATGATTGCAAATACCAGAACTAACCCAGACATAACCAGCGTTATCCTCTAAAACACTAATCGGAACCAGCTTCTATTGACTGTTTCAGTGTAGTACCACATTAGTACGTGATACAAACCAGAAAAAGGCGAGGATCTGGCCAACAAGTATGCGAGAAATGCGAAGGTACGAGCCAGATGAGGGCAAGTCCCAGACCTAACCGAGATATAACCGGCAATATCCTCTAAAATATTAATCGAAACTAGGTTTAATTGACTGTTTCGGTGTGGAACGTCATTATTACGTGATCCAAACCAGAAAAAACCCAGCATCTGGCCAACAAGTATGCGAGAAATGCGATAGTACGAGCCAGATGATTGCAAATACCAGAACTAACCCAGACATAACCAGCGTTATCCTCTAAAACACTAATCGGAACCAGCTTCTATTGACTGTCTCAGTGTAGTACCACATTACTACGTGATACAAACCAGAAAAAGGCCAGAATCTGGCCAACAAGTATGCGAGAAATGCGAAAGTACGAACCAGATGAGGGCAAATCCCAGACCTAACCGAGACAAAGCCGGCGTTATCCTCTAAAATATTAATCGCAACCAGGTTTAATTGACTGTTCAGGTGTGGAGCCTCATTACTACGGGATCCAAACCAGAAAAAACCCAGCATCTGGCAAACAAGTATGCGAAAAAAGCGAAAGTATGAGCCAGATGATTGCGAATACCAGAACTAACCCAGACATAACCAGCGTTATCCTCTAAAACACTAATCGGAACCAGCTTTTATTGACCGTTTCAGTGAGGTACCTCATTACTACGTGGTCCAAACCAGAAAAAACCCAGGATCTGGCCAACAAGTATGCGAAAAATGCGAAAGTACGGGCCAGATGAGGGCCAATCCCAGACCTAACCGAGACATAACCAGCGTTGTCCTCTAAAATACTATACGGAACTAGCTTCTATTGACTGTTTCAGTGTGGTACCACATTACTACGTGATCCAAACCAGAAAGAGCCCAGGATCTGGCCAACAAGTATGCGAAAAATGCGAAAGTACGGGCCAGATGAGGGCCAATCCCAGACCTAACCGAGACATAACCAGCGTTGTCCTCTAAAATACTACTCGGAACTAGATCCTATTGACTGTTTCAGTGTGGTACCACATTACTACGTTATACAAACCAGAAAAAGCCCAGGATCTGGCCAACAAGTATGCGAAAAATGCGAAAGTACGAGCCAGATGAGGGCAAATCCCAGACCTAACCAAGACATAACCGGCGTTATCCTCTAAAATATTAATCGCAACCAGGTTTAATTGACTGTTTCGGTGTGGAACCTCATTGCTACGGGATCCAAACCAGAAAAAACCCAGGATCATCCCAACAAATATGCGAAAAACGCGAAAGTATGAGCCAGATGATTGCAAATACCAGAACTAACCCAGACATAGCCAGCGTTATCCTCTAAAATACTATTCGGAACCAGCTTCTATTGACTGTTTCAGTGTGGTACCACATTACTACGTGATCCAAATCAGCAAAAAGCCTAGGATCTGGCCAACAAGAATGCAAAAATGCGAAAGTACGGGCCAGATGAGGGCAAACCCCAGACCTAACCGAGATATAACCGGAGTTATCCTCTAAAATATTAATCGCAACCAGGATTAATTGACTGCTTCGGTGTGGAACCTCATTACTACGGGATCCTAACCAGAAAAAACCCAGGATCTGGCCAATAAATATGCGAAAAACGCGAAAGTATGGGCCAGATGATTGCAAATACCAGAACTAACCCAGACATAGCTAGCCTTATCCTCTAAAATACTATCCGGAACCAGCTTCTATTGACTGTTTCAGTGTGGTACCACATAACTACGTGATCCAAATCAGCAAAAAGCCTAGGATCGTGCCAACAAGAATGCAAAAATGCGAAACTACGGGCCAGGTGAGGGCAAATCCCAGACCTAACCGAGACATAACCAGCGTTATCCTCTAAAATATTAATCGCAACCAGGTTTAATTGACTGTTTCGGTGTAGTACCGCATTACTACGGGATCCTAACCAGAAAAAACCCAGCATCTGGCAAACAAGTATGCGAAAAAAGCGAAAGAATGAGCCAGATGATTGCGAATATCAGAACTAACCCAGACATAACCAGCGTTATCCTCTAAAACACTAATCGGAACCAGCTTTTATTGACCGTTTCAGTGAGGTACCTCATTACTACGTGGTCCAAACCAGAAAAAGCCTAGGATCTGGCCAACAAGTATGCGAAAAATGCGAAAGTACGGGCCAGATGATGGACAATCCCAGACCTAACCGAGACATAACCAGCGTTGTCCTCTAAAATACTATTCGGAACTAGCTTCTATTGACTGTTTCAGTGTGGTACCACATTACTACGTGATCCAAACCAGAAAAAGCCCAGGATCTGGCCAACAAGTATGCGAAAAATGCGAAAGTACGGGCCAGATGAGGGCCAATCCCAGACCTAACCGAGACATAACCAGCGTTGTCCTCTAAAATACTATTCGGAACTAGCTTCTATTGACTGTTTCAGTGTGGTACCACATTACTACGTGATACAAACCAGAAAAAGCCCAGGATCTGGCCAACAAGTATGCGAAAAATGCGAAAGTACGAGCCAGATGTGGGCAAATCCCAGACCTAACCAAGACATAACCGGCGTTATCCTCTAAAATATTAATCGCAACCAGGTTTAATTGACTGTTTCGGTGTGGAACCTCATTACTACGGGATCCAAACCAGAAAAAACCCAGGATCTTCCCAACAAATATGCGAAAAACGCGAAAGTATGAGCCAGATGATTGCAAATACCAGAACTAACCCTGACATAGCCAGCGTTATCCTCTAAAATACTATTCGGAACCAGCTTCTATTGACTGTTTCAGTGTGGTACCACATAACTACGTGATCCAAATCAGCAAAAAGCCTAGGATCTGGCCAACAAGAATGCAAAAATGCGAAAGTACGGGCCAGATGAGGGCAAATCCCAGACCTAACCGAGACATAACCGGCGTTATCCTCTAAAATATTAATCGCAACCAGGTTTAATTGACTGTTTCGGTGTGGAACCTCATTACTACGGGATCCTAACCAGAAAAAACCCAGGATCTGGCCAATAAATATGCGAAAAACGCGAAAGTATGGGCCAGATGATTGCAAATACCAGAACTAACCCAGACATAGCCAGCGTTATCCTGTAAAATACTATTCGGAACCAGATTCTATTGACTGTTTCAGTGTGGTACCACATTACTACCCGATCCAAATCAGCAAAAAGCCTAGGATCTGGCCAACAAGAATGCAAAAATGCGAAACTACGGGCCAGGTGAGGGCAAATCCCAGACCTAACCGAGACATAACCAGCGTTATCCTCTAAAATATTAATCGCAACCAGGTTTAATTGATTGTTTCGGTGTAGTACCGCATTACTACGTGATACAAACCAGAAAAAGGCCAGGATCTGGCCAACAAGTATGCGAGAAATGCGAAAGTACGAACCAGATGAGGGCAAATCCCAGACCTAACCGAGACAAAACCGGCGTTATCCTCTAAAATATTAATCGCAACCAGGTTTAATTGACTGTTCAGGTGTGGAACCTCATTACTACGGGATCCAAACCAGAAAAAACCCAGCATCTGGCAAACAAGTA
This sequence comes from Colletes latitarsis, assembly GCF_051014445.1. Lineage (NCBI taxonomy): Eukaryota > Metazoa > Arthropoda > Insecta > Hymenoptera > Colletidae > Colletes > Colletes latitarsis. The sequence goes on from NW_027488366.1 coordinate 13,108,635, forward strand.
TGCGAAAAAAGCGAAAGTATGAGCCAGATGATTGCGAATACCAGAACTAACCCAGCCATAACCAGCGTTATCCTCTAAAACACTAATCGGAACCAGCTTTTATTGACCGTTTCAGTGAGGTACCTCATTACTACGTGGTCCAAACCAGAAAAAACCCAGGATCTGGCCAACAAGTATGCGAAAAATGCGAAAGTACGGGCCAGATGAGGGCCAATCCCAGACCTAACCGAGACATAACCAGCGTTATCCTCTAAAATATTAATCGCAACCAGGTTTAATTGACTGTTTCGGTGTAGTACCGCATTACTACGTGATACAAACCAGAAAAAGGCCAGGATCTGGCCAACAAGTATGCGAGAAATGCGAAAGTACGAACCAGATGAGGGCAAATCCCAGACCTAACCGAGACAAAACCGGCGTTATCCTCTAAAATATTAATCGCAACCAGGTTTAATTGACTGTTCAGGTGTGGAACCTCATTACTACGGGATCCAAACCAGAAAAAACCCAGCATCTGGCAAACAAGTATGCGAAAAAAGCGAAAGTATGAGCCAGATGATTGCGAATACCAGAACTAACCCAGACATAACCAGCGTTATCCTCTAAAACACTAATCGGAACCAGCTTTTATTGACCGTTTCAGTGAGGTACCTCATTACTACGTGGTCCAAACCAGAAAAAACCCAGGATCTGGCCAACAAGTATGCGAAAAATGCGAAAGTACGGGCCAGATGAGGGCCAATCCCAGACCTAACCGAGACATAACCAGCGTTGTCCTCTAAAATACTATTCGGAACTAGCTTCTATTGACTGTTTCAGTGTGGTACCACATTACTACGTGATCCAAACCAGAAAAAGCCCAGGATCTGGCCAACAAGTATGCGAAAAATGCGAAAGTACGGGCCAGATGAGGGCCAATCCCAGACCTAACCGAGACATAACCAGCGTTGTCCTCTAAAATACTATTCGGAACTAGCTTCTATTGACTGTTTCAGTGTGGTACCACATTACTACGTGATACAAACCAGAACAAGGCCAGGATCTGGCCAACAAGTATGCGAAAAATGCGAAAGTACGAGCCAGATGAGGGCAAATCCCGGATCTAACCTAGATATAACCGGCGTTATCCTCTAACATATTAATCGAAACCAGGTTTAATTGGCTGTTTCGGTGTGGAACGTCATTATTACGGGATCCAAACCAGAAAAAACCCAGCATCTGGCCAACAAATATGCGAAAAACGCGAAAGTATGGGCCAGATGATTGCAAATACCAGAACTAACCCAGACATAGCCAGCGTTATCCTCTAAAATACTATTCGGAACCAGCTTCTATTGACTGTTTCAGTGTGGTACCACATAACTACGTGATCCAAATCAGCAAAAAGCCTAGGATCTGGCCAACAAGAGTGCAAAAATGCGAAAGTACGGGCCAGATGAGGGCAAATCCCAGACCTAACCGAGACATAACCGGCGTTATCCTCTAAAATATTAATCGCAACCAGGTTTAATTGACTGTTTCGGTGTGGAACCTCATTACTACGGGATCCTAACCAGAAAAAACCCAGGATCTGGCCAATAAATATGCGAAAAACGCGAAAGTATGGGCCAGATGATTGCAAATACCAGAACTAACCCAGACATAGCCAGCGTTATCCTCTAAAATACTATTCGGAACCAGATTCTATTGACTGTTTCAGTGTGGTACCACATTACTACGCGATCCAAATCAGCAAAAAGCCTAGGATCTGGCCAACAAGTATGCGAAAAATGCGAAAGTACGGGCCAGATGAGGGCCAATCCCAGACCTAACCGAGACATAACCAGCGTTGTCCTCTAAAATACTATTCGGAACTAGCTTCTATTGACTGTTTCAGTGTGGTACCACATTACTACGTGATCCAAATCAGCAAGAAGCCTAGGATCTGGCCAACAAGAATGCAAAAATGCGAAACTACGGGCCAGGTGAGGGCAAATCCCAGACCTAACCGAGACATAACCAGCGTTATCCTCTAAAATATTAATCGCAACCAGGTTTAATTGACTGTTTCGGTGTAGTACCGCATTACTACGGGATCCTAACCAGAAAAAACCCAGCATCTGGCAAACAAGTATGCGAAAAAAGCGAAAGAATGAGCCAGATGATTGCGAATACCAGAACTAACCCAGACATAACCAGCGTTATCCTCTAAAACACTAATCGGAACCAGCTTTTATTGACCGTTTCAGTGAGGTACCTCATTACTACGTGGTCCAAACCAGAAAAAACCCAGGATCTGGCCAACAAGTATGCGAGAAATGCGAAAGTACGAGCCAGATGAGGGCAAATCCCAGACCTTCCCGAGACAAAACCGGCGTTATCCTCTAAAATATTAATAGAAACCAGGTTTAATTGACTGTTTCAGTGTAGTACCACATTACTACGTGATCCTAACAATAGAAAAACACAGGATCTGGCCATTCAAGTATGCGAGAAATGCGAAAGTACGGGCCAGATGAGGGCAAATCCCAGACCTAACCGAGACATAACCAGCGTTATCCTCTAAAATATTAATCGCAACCAGGTTTAATTGACTGTTTCAGTGTGGTCCCACATTACTACTTGGTCCAAGCCAGAACAAGGCCAGGATCTGGCCAACAAGTATGCGAGAAATGCGAAGGTACGAGCCAGATGAGGGCAAATCCCAGACCTAACCGAGATATAACCGGCAATATCCTCTAAAATATTAATCGAAACTAGGTTTAATTGACTGTTTCGGTGTGGAACGTAATTATTACGTGATCCAAACCAGAAAAAACCCAGGATCTGGCCAACAAGTATGCGAAAAATGCGAAAGTACGGGCCAGATGAGGGCCAATCCCAGACCTAACCGAGACATAACCAGCGTTGTCCTCTAAAATACTATTCGGAACTAGCTTCTATTGACTGTTTCAGTGTGGTACCACATTACTACGTGATCCAAACCAGAAAAAGCCCAGGATCTGGCCAACAAGTATGCGAAAAATGCGAAAGTACGGGCCAGATGAGGGCCAATCCCAGACCTAACCGAGACATAACCAGCGTTGTCCTCTAAAATACTATTCGGAACTAGCTTCTATTGACTGTTTCAGTGTGGTACCACATTACTACGTGATACAAACCAGAAAAAGCCCAGGATCTGGCCAACAAGTATGCGAAAATGCGAAAGTACGAGCCAGATGAGGGCACATCCCAGACCTAACCAAGACATAACCGGCGTTATCCTCTAAAATATTAATCGCAACCAGGTTTAATTGACTGTTTCAGTGTGGTACCACATTACTACGTGATACAAACCAGAATAAGGCCAGGATATGGCCAACAAGTATGCGAAAAATGCGCAGGTACGAGCCAGATGAGGGCAAATCCCGGATCTAACCAAGATATAACCGGCGTTATCCTCTAACATATTAAACGAAACCAGGTTTAATTGGCTGTTTCGGTGTGGAACGTCATTATTACGGGATCCAAAACAGAAAAAACCCAGCATCTGGCCAACAAATATGCGAAAAACGCGAAAGTATGGGCCAGATGATTGCAAATACCAGAACTAACCCAGACATAGCCAGCGTTATCCTCTAAAATACTATTCGGAACCAGCTTCTATTGACTGTTTCAGTGTGGTACCACATAACTACGTGATCCAAATCAGCAAAAAGCCTAGGATCTGGCCAACAAGAATGCAAAAATGCGAAAGTACGGGCCAGATGAGGGCAAATCCCAGACCTAACCGAGATATAACCGGCGTTATCCTCTAAAATATTAATCGCAACCAGGTTTAATTGACTGTTTCGGTGTGGAACCTCATTACTACGGGATCCTAACCAGAAAAAACCCAGGATCTGGCCAATAAATATGCGAAAAACGCGAAAGTATGGGCCAGATGATTGCAAATACCAGAACTAACCCAGACATAGCCAGCGTTATCCTCTAAAATACTATTCGGAACCAGCTTCTATTGACTGTTTCAGTGTGGTACCACATTACTACGTGATCCAAATCAGCAAAAAGCCTAGGATCTGGCCAACAAGAATGCAAAAATGCGAAACTACGGGCCAGGTGAGGGCAAATCCCAGACCTAACCGAGACATAACCAGCGTTATCCTCTAAAATATTAATCGCAACCAGGTTTAATTGACTGCTTCGGTGTAGTACCGCATTACTACGTGATACAAACCAGAAAAAGGCCAGGATCTTGCCAATAAGTAAGCGAAAATTGCGAAAGTACGAGCCAGATGAGGGCAAATCCCAGACCTAACCGAGACATAACCGGCGTTATCCTCTAAAATATTAATCGCAACCAGGTTCAATTGACTCTTCCGGTGTGGAACCTCGTTACTACGGGATCCTAACCAGAAAAAACCCAGGATCTGGCCAACAAATATGCGAAAAACGCGAAAGTATGAGCCAGATGATTGCAAATACCAGAACTAACGCGGGAATAGCCAGCGTTGTCCTCTAAAATACTATTCGGGTCCAGCTTCTATTGACTGTTTCAGTGTGGTACCACATTACTACGTGATCCAAAACAGAAAAAGCCCAGGATCTGGCCAACAAGTATGCGAGAAATGCGAAGGTACGAGCCAGATGAGGGCAAATCCCAGACCTAACCGAGATATAACCGGCAATATCCTCTAAAATATTAATCGAAACTAGGTTTAATTGACTGTTTCGGTGTTGAACGTAATTATTACGTGATCCAAACCAGAAAAAACCCAGCATCTGGCCAACAAGTATGCGAAAAAAGCGAAAGTATGAGCAAGATGATTGCAAATACCAGAACTAACCCAGACATAGCCAGCGTTATCCTCTAAAATACTATTCGGAACCAGCTTCTATTGACTGTTTCAGTGTAGTACCACATTACTACGTGATACAAACCAGAAAAAGGCCAGGATCTGGCCAACAAGTATGCGAGAAATGCGAAAGTACGAACCAGATGAGGGCAAATCCCAGACCTAACCGAGACATAAACGGCGTTATCCTCTAAAATATTAATCGCAACCAGGTTTAATTGACTGTTTCAGTGTGGTCCCATATTACTACTTGGTCCAAGCCAGAAAAAGGCCAGGATCTGGCCAACAAGTATGGGAAAAATGCGAAGGTACGAGCCGGATGAGGGCAAATCCGAGACCTAACCGAGATATAACCGGCGTTATCCTCTAAAACACTAATCGGAACCAGCTTTTATTGACCGTTTCAGTGAGGTACCTCATTACTACGTGGTCCAAACCAGAAAAAACCCAGCATCTGGCCAACAAGTATGCGAAAAAAACGAAAGTATGAGCAAGATGATTGCAAATACCAGAACTAACCCAGACATAACCAGCGTTATCCTCTAAAACACTAATCGGAACCAGTTTTTATTGACTGTTTCACTGTGGTACCACATTACTACGTGATCCAAACCAGAAAAAGCCCAGGATCTGGCCAACAAGTATGCGAAAAATGCGGAAGTACGAGCCAGATGAGGGCAAATCCCAGACCTAACCGAGATATAACCGGCAATATCCTCTAAAATATTAATCGAAACCGGGTTTAATTGACTGTTTCAGTGAGGTACCTCATGACTACGTGGTCCAAACCAGAAAAAACCCAGCATCTGGCCAACAAGTATGCGAAAAAAGCGAAAGTATGAGCAAGATGATTGCAAATACCAGAACTAACCCAGACATAACCAGCGTTATCCTCTAAAACACTAATCGGAACCAGTTTTTATTGACTGTTTCACTGTGGTACCACATTACTACGTGATCCAAACCAGAAAAAGCCCAGGATCTGGCCAACAAGTATGCGAAAAATGCGAAAGTACGAGCCAGATGAGGGCAAAACCCAGACCTAACCGAGACATAACCGGCGTTATCCTCTAAAATATTAATCGCAACCAGGTTTAGTTGACTGTTCAGGTGTGGAACCTCATTACTACGGGATCCACACCAGAAAAAACCCAGGATCTGGCCAACAAATATGCGAAAAACGCGAAAGTATGAGCCAGATGATTGCAAATACCAGAACTAACCCAGCCGTAGCCAGCGTTATCCTCTAAAATACTATTCGGAACCAGTTTCTATTGACTGTTTCAGTGTGGTACCACATTACTACGTGATACAAACCAGAAAAAGGCCAGGATCTGGCCAACAAGTATGCGAAAAATGCGAAAGTACCAGCCAGATGAGGGCAAAACCCAGACCTAACCGAGACATAACCTGCGTTATCCTCTAAAATATTAATCGCAACCAAGGTTTAATTGACTGTTTCGGTGTGGAATGTCATTATTACGGGATACAAACCTGGAAAACCCCAGGATCTGGCCAACAAGTATGCGAAAAATGCGAAAGTACGAGCCAGATGAGGGCAAATCCCAGACCTAATCGAGACATAACCAGCGTTATCCTCTAAAATATTAATCGCAACCAAGGTTTAATTGACTGTTTCGGTGTGGTACCGCATTACTACTTGGTCCAAGCCAGAACAAGGCCAGGATCTGGCCAACAAGTATGCGAGAAATGCGAAAGTACGAACCAGATGAGGGCAAATCCCAGACCTAACCGAGACAAAACCGGCGTTATCCTCAAAATATTAATCGCAACCAGGTTTAATTGACTGTTCAGGTGTGGAACCTCATTACTACGGGATCCAAACCAGAAAAAACCCAGCATCTGGCAAACAAGTATGCGAAAAAAGCGAAAGTATGAGCCAGATGATTGCGAATACCAGAACTAACCCAGACATAACCAGCGTTATCCTCTAAAACACTAATCGGAACCAGATTCTATTGACTGTTTCAGTGTAGTACCACATTACTACGTGATACAAACCAGAAAAAGGCGAGGATCTGGCCAACAAGTATGCGAGAAATGCGAAGGTACGAGCCAGATGAGGGCAAATCCCAGACCTAACCGAGACATAACCAGCGTTATCCTCTAAAATATTAATCGCAACCAGGTTTAATTGACTGTTTCAGTGTGGTCCCACATTACTACTTGGTCCAAGCCAGAACAAGGCCAGGATCTGGCCAACAAGTATGCGAGAAATGCGAAGGTACGAGCCAGATGAGGGCAAATCCCAGGCCTAACCGAGATATAACCGGCAATATCCTCTAAAATATTAATCGAAACTAGGTTTAATTGACTGTTTCGGTGTGGAACGTCATTATTACGTGATCCAAACCAGAAAAAACCCAGCATCTGGCCAACAAGTATGCGAAAAAAGCGAAAGTATGAGCAAGATGATTGCAAATACCAGAACTAACCCAGACATAACCAGCGTTATCCTCTAAAACACTAATCGGAACCAGCTTTTATTGACTGTTTCAGTGTGGTACCACATTACTGCGTGATCCAAACCAGAAAAAGCCCAGGATCTGGCCAACAAGTATGCGAAAAATGCGAAAGTACGGGCCAGATGAGGGCAAATCCCAGACCTAACCGAGACATAACCAGCGTTATCTTCTAAAATATTAATCGCAACCAGGTTTAATTGACTGTTTCGGTGTGGAACCTCATTACTACGGGATCCAAACCAGAAAAAACCCAGGATCTTGCCAACAAATATGCGAAAAACGCGAAAGTATGAACCAGATGATTGCAAATACCAGAACTAACCCAGACATAGCCAGCGTTATCCTCTAAAACACTAATCGGAACCAGTATTTATTGACTGTTTCACTGTGGTACCACATTACTACGTGATCCAAACCAGAATAAGGCCAGGATATGGCCAACAAGTATGCGAAAAATGCGCAGTTACGAGCCAGATGAGGGCAAATCCCGGATCTAACCGAGTTATAACCGGCGTTATCCTCTAACATATTAATCGAAACCAGGTTTAGTTGGCTGTTTCGGTGTGGAACGTCATTACTACGGGATCCTAACCAGAAAAAACCCAGGATCTGGCCAATAAATATGCGAAAAACGCGAAAGTATGGGCCAGATGATTGCAAATACCAGAACTAACCCAGACATAGCCAGCGTTATCCTCTAAAATACTAATCGGAACCAGCTTCTGTTGACTGTTTCAGTGTGGTACCACATTACTGCGTGATCCAAATCAGCAAAAAGCCTAGGATCTGGCCAACAAGAATGCAAAAATGCGAAACTACGGGCCAGGTGAGGGCAAATCCCAGACCTAACCGAGACATAACCAGCGTTATCCTCTAAAATATTAATTGCCACCAGGTTTAATTGACTGTTTCGGTGTAGTACCGCATTACTACGTGATACAAACCAGAGAAAGGCCAGGAACTTGCCAATAAGTATGCGAAAATTGCGGAAGTACGAGACAGGTGAGGGCAAATCCCAGACCTAACCGAGAAATAACGGGAGTTATCCTCTAAAATATTAATCGAAACCAGGTTTAATTGACTGTTTCAGTGTGGTCCCACATTACTACGTGATCCAAACCAGAAGAAGCCCAGGATCTGGCCAGCAAGTATGCGAAAAATGCGAAAGTACGAGCCGGATGAGGGCAAATCCCAGACCTAACCGAGACATAACCGGCGTTATCCTCTAAAATATTAATCGCAACCAGGTTTAATTGACTGTTTCGGTGTGGAACCTCGTTACTACGGGATCCTAACCAGAAAAAACCCAGGATCTGGCCAACAAATATGCGAAAAACGCGAAAGTATGAGCCAGATGATTGCAAATACCAGAACTAACCCAGATATAGCCAGCGTTATCCTCTAAAATACTATTCGGGTCCAGCTTTTATTGACTGTTTCAGTGTGGTACCACATTACTACGTGATCCAAAACAGAAAAAGCCCAGGATCTGGCCAACAAGTATGCGAGAAATGCGAAAGTACGAGCCAGATGAGGGCAAATCCCAGCCCTAACCGAGACATAACCGGCTTTATCCTCTAAAATATTAATCGCAACCGGGATTAATACCCTGTTCGGTGTGGTACCACATTACTACGTGGTCCGAGCCAGAAAAAGGCCAGGATCTGGCCAGCAAGTACGCGAAAAATGCGAAGGTACGAGCCAGATGAGGGCAAATCCCAGACCTAACCGAGATATAACCGGCGTTATCCTCTAAAATACTATTCGGAACCAGCTTTTATTGACTGTTTCAGTGAGGTACCTCATAACTACGTGATACAAACCAGAAAAAGGCCAGGATCTGGCCAACGAGTATGCGAAAAATGCGAAAGTACGAGCCAGATGAGGGCAAATCCCAGACCTAACCGAGACATAAACGGCGTTATCCTCTAAAATATTAATCGCAACCAGGTTTAATTGACTGTTTCAGTGTGGTCCCACATTACTACTTGGTCCAAGCCAGAAAAAGGCCAGGATCTGGCCAACAAGTATGGGAAAAATGCGAAGGTACGAGCCAGATGAGGGCAAATCCGAGACCTAACCGAGATATAACCGGCGTTATCCTCTAAAACACTAATCGGAACCAGCTTTTATTGACCGTTTCAGTGAGGTACCTCATTACTACGTGGTCCAAACCAGAAAAAACCCAGCATCTGGCCAACAAGTATGCGAAAAAAACGAAAGTATGAGCAAGATGATTGCAAATACCAGAACTAACCCAGACATAACCAGCGTTTTCCTCTAAAACACTAATCGGAACCAGTTTTTATTGACTGTTTCACTGTGGTACCACATTACTACGTGATCCAAACCAGAAAAAGCCCAGGATCTTGCGAACAAGTATGCGAGAAACGCGAAAGTACGGGCCAGATGAGGGCAAATCCCAGAACTAACCGAGACATAACCTGCGTTATCCTGTAAAATTTAAGTCGCAACCAGGTTTACTTGACTGTTTCAGTGTGGTACCCCATTACTACGTGATCCTAACAATAGAAGAACACAGGATCTGGCCATTCAAGTATGCGAACAATGCGAAAGTACGGGCCAGATGAGGGCAAATCCCAGACCTAACCGAGATATAACCGGCAATATCCTCTAAAATATTAATCGAAACCGGGTTTAATTGACTGTTTCAGTGAGGTACCTCATGACTACGTGGTCCAAACCAGAAAAAACCCAGCATCTGGCCAACAAGTATGCGAAAAAAGCGAAAGTATGAGCAAGATGATTGCAAATACCAGAACTAACCCAGACATAACCAGCGTTATCCTCTAAAACACTAATCGGAACCAGTTTTTATTGACTGTTTCACTGTGGTACCACATTACTACGTGATCCAAACCAGAAAAAGCCCAGGATCTGGCCAACAAGTATGCGAAAAATGCGAAAGTACGAGCCAGATGAGGGCAAAACCCAGACCTAACCGAGACATAACCGGCGTTATCCTCTAAAATATTAATCGCAACCAGGTTTAGTTGACTGTTCAGGTGTGGAACCTCATTACTACGGGATCCACACCAGAAAAAACCCAGGATCTGGCCAACAAATATGCGAAAAACGCGAAAGTATGAGCCAGATGATTGCAAATACCAGAACTAACCCAGACGTAGCCAGCGTTATCCTCTAAAATACTATTCGGAACCAGTTTCTATTGACTGTTTCAGTGTGGTACCACATTACTACGTGATACAAACCAGAAAAAGGCCAGGATCTGGCCAACAAGTATGCGAAAAATGCGAAAGTACGAGCCAGATGAGGGCAAAACCCAGACCTAACCGAGACATAACCTGCGTTATCCTCTAAAATATTAATCGCAACCAAGGTTTAATTGACTGTTTCGGTGTGGAATGTCATTATTACGGGATACAAACCTGGAAAACCCCAGGATCTGGCCAACAAGTATGCGAAAAATGCGAAAGTACGAGCCAGATGAGGGCAAATCCCAGACCTAATCGAGACATAAACGGCGTTATCCTCTAAAATATTAATCGCAACCAGGTTTAATTGACTGTTTCAGTGTGGTCCCACATTAATACTTGGTCCAAGCCAGAAAAAGGCCAGGATCTGGCCAACAAGTATGGGAAAAATGCGAAGGTACGAGCCAGATGAGGGCAAATCCCGGATCTAACCGAGATATAACCGGCCTTATCCTCTTACATATTAATCGAAACCAGGTTTAATTGGCTGTTTCGGTGTGGAACGTCATTATTACGGGATCCAAGCCAGAAAAAACCCAGCATCTGGCTAACAAGTATGCGAAAAAAGCGAAAGTATGAGCAAGATGATTGCAAATACCAGAACGAACCCAGACATAACCAGAGTTATCCTCTAAAATACTATTCGCAACCAGCTTTTATTGACTGTTTCAGTGAGGTACCTCATTACTACGTGATACAAACCAGAAAAAGGCCAGGATCTGGCCAACAAGTATGCGAAAAATGCGAAAGTACGAGCCAGATGAGGGCAAATCCCAGACCTAACCGAGACATAAACGGCGTTATCCTCTAAAATATTAATCGCAACCAGGTTTAATTGACTGTTTCAGTGTGGTCCCACATTACTACTTGGTCCAAGCCAGAAAAAGGCCAGGATCTGGCCAACAAGTATGGGAAAAATGCGAAGGTACGAGCCAGATGAGGGCAAATCCGAGTCCTAACCGAGATATAACCGGCGTAATCCTGTAAAACACTAATCGGAACCAGCTTTTATTGACCGTTTCAGTGAGGTACCTCATTACTACGTGGTCCAAACCAGAAAAAACCCAGCATCTGGCCAACAAGTATGCGATAAAAGCGAAAGTATGAGCAAGATGATTGCAAATACCAGAACTAACCCAGACATTACCAGCGTTATCCTCTAAAACACTAATCGGAACCAGTTTTTATTGACTGTTTCAGTGTGGTACCACAGTACTACGTGATCCAGCCAGAAAAAGCCCAGGATCTGGCCAACAAGTATGCGAAAAATGCGAAAGTACGAGCCAGATGAGGGCAAAACCCAGACCTAACCGCGACATACCCGGCGTTATCCTCTTACATATTAATCGAAACCAGGTTTAATTGACTGTTCAGGTGTGGATCCTCATTACTACGGGATCCAAACAAGAAAAAACCCAGCATCTGGCAAACAAGTGTGCGAAACAAGCGAAAGTATGAGCCAGATGATTGCAAATACCAGAACTAACCCAGACATAACCAGCGTTATCCTCTAAAACACTAATCGGAACCAGGTTTAATTGACTGTCTCAGTGTGGTCCCACATTACTACTTGGTCCAAGCCAGGAAAAGGCCAGGATCTGGCCAACAAGTATGGGAAAAATGCGAAGGTACGAGCCAGATGAGGGCAAATCCGAGACCTAACCGAGATATAACCGGCGTTATCCTCTAAAACACTAATCGGAACCAGCTTTTATTGACCGTTTCAGTGAGGTACCTCATTACTACGTGGTCCAAACCAGAAAAAACCCAGCATCTGGCCAACAAGTATGCGAAAAAAGCGAAAGTATGAGCAAGATGATTGCAAATACCAGAACTAACCCAGACATAACCAGCGTTATCCTCTAAAACACTAATCGGAACCAGTTTTTATTGACTGTTTCACTGTGGTACCACATTACTACGTGATCCAAACCAGAAAAAGCCCAGGATCTTGCGAACAAGTATGCGAGAAACGCGAAAGTACGGGCCAGATGAGGGCAAATCCCAGAACTAACCGAGACATAACCTGCGTTATCCTGTAAAATTTAAGTCGCAACCAGGTTTAATTGACTGTTTCGGTGTGGAACCTCGTTACTACGGGATCCTAACCAGAAAAACCCCAGGATCTGGCCAACAAATATGCGAAAAACGCGAAAGTATGAGTCAGATGATTGCAAATACCAGAACTAACCCAGACATAGCCAGCGTTATCCTCTAAAATACTATTCGGGTCCACCTTTATTGACTGTTTCAGTGTGGTACCACATTACTACGTGACCCAAACCAGAAAAAGCCCAGGATCTGGCCAACAAGTATGCGAGAAATGCGAAAGTACGAGCCAGATGAGGGCAAAGCCCAGCCCTAACCGAGACATAACCGGCGTTATCCTCTAAAATATTAATTGCAACCCGGATTAATACCCTGTTTCGGTGTGGTACCACATTACTACGTGGTCCGAGCCAGAAAAAGGCCAGGATCTGGCCAACAAGTACGCGAAAAATGCGAAGGTACGAGCCAGATGAGGGCAAATCCCAGACCTAACCGAGATATAACCGGCGTTATCCTCTAAAATACTATTCGGAACCAGCTTCTATTGACTGTTTCAGTGTGGTACCACATTACTACGTGATACAAACCAGAAAAAGGCCAGGATCTGGCCAACAAGTATGCGAAAAATGCGAAAGTACGAGCCAGATGAGGGCGAAACCCAGACCTAACCGAGACATAACCCGCGTTATCCTCTAAAATATTAATCGCAACCAGGTTTAATTGACTGTTTCGGTGTGGTACCGCATTACTACGTGACACAAACCAGAAAAAGCCCAGGATCTTGCGAACAAGTATGAGCCAGATGATTGCAAATACCAGAACTAACCGAGACATAACCTGCGTTATCCTCTAAAATTTTAGTCGCAACCAGGTTTAATTGACTGTTTCAGTGAGGTACCACATTACTACGTGATCCTAACAATAGAAAAACACAGGATCTGGCCATTCAAGTATGCGAAAAATGCGAAAGTACGAGACAGATGAGGGCAAATCCCAGACCTAACCGAGAAATAACCGGAGTTATCCTCTAAAATATTAATCGAAACCAGGTTTAATTGACTGTTTCAGTGTGGTCCCACATTATTACGTTATCCAAACCAGAAGAAACCCAGGATCTGGCCAACAAGTATGCGAAAAATGCGAATGTACGAGCCAGATGAGGACAAATCCCAGACCTAACCGAGGCATACCCGGCGTTATCCTCTAAAATATTAATCGCAACCAGGTTTAATTGACTGTTTCAGTGTGGTCCCACATTACTACTTGGTCCAAGCCAGATAAAGGCCAGGATCAGGCCAACGAGTATGCGAAAAATGCGAAAGTACGGATCAGATGAGGGCAAATCCCAGACCTAACCGAGACATAACCAGCGTTATCCTCTAGAATATTAATCGCAACCAGATTTAATTGACAGTTTCGGTGTAGTACTGCATTACTACGTGATACAAACCTGAAAAAGGCCAGGATCTTGCCAATAAGTATGCGAAAATTGCAGAAGTACGAGACAGATGAGGGCAAATCCCAGACGTAACCGAGAAATAACCGGAGTTATCCTCTAAAATATTAATCGAAACCAGGTTTAATTGACTGTTTCAGTGTGGTCCCACATTACTACGTTATCCAAACCAGAAGAAACCCAGGATCTGGCCAACAAGTATGCGAGAAATGCGATTGGTACGGGCCAGATGAGGGCAAATCTCAGCCCTAACCGAGACATAACCGGCGTTATCCTCTAAAATATTATTCGCAACCAGGTTTAATTGACTGTTTCGGTGTGGCACCTCATTACTACGGAATCCAAATCAGAAAAAACCCAGGATCTGGCCAACAAATATGAGAAAAACGCGAAAGCATGAGCCAGATGATTGCAAATACCAGAACTAACCCAGACATAACCAGCGTTATCCTCTAAAACTCTAATCGGAACCAGCTTTTATTGACTGTTTCAGTGAGGTACCTCATTACTACGTTGTCCCAACCAGAAAAAACCCAGCATCTGGGCAACAAGTATGCGAAAAAAGCGAAAGTATGAGCAAGATGATTGCAAATACCAGAACTAACCCAGACATAGCCAGCGTTATCCTCTAGAATACTATTCGGAACCAGCTTCTATTGACTGTTTCAGTGTGGTACCACATTACTACGTGATACAAACCAGAAAAAGGCCAGGATCTGGCCAACAAGTATGCGAGAAATGCGAAAGTATGAGCAAGATGATTGCAAATACCAGAACTAACCCAGACATAACCAGCGTTATCCTCTAAAACACTAATCGGAACCAGCTTTTATTGACTGTTTCAGTGAGGTACCTCATTACTACGTGGTCCAAACCAGAAAAAACCCAGCATCTGGCCAACAAGTATGCGAAAAAAGCGAAAGTATGAGCCAGATGATTGCAAATACCAGAACTAACCCAGACATAACCAGCGTTATCCTCTAAAACACTAATCGGAACCAGGTTTAATTGACTGTCTCAGTGTGGTCCCACATTACTACTTGGTCCAAGCCAGGAAAAGGCCAGGATCTGGCCAACAAGTATGGGAAAAATGCGAAGGTACGAGCCAGATGAGGGCAAATCCGAGACCTAACCGAGATATAACCGGCGTTATCCTCTAAAACACTAATCGGAACCAGCTTTTATTGACCGTTTCAGTGAGGTACCTCATTACTACGTGGTCCAAACCAGAAAAAACCCAGCATCTGGCCAACAAGTATGCGAAAAAAGCGAAAGTATGAGCAAGATGATTGCAAATACCAGAACTAACCCAGACATAGCCAGCGTTATCCTCTAAAATACTATTCGGAACCAGCTTCTATTGACTGTTTCAGTGTGGTACCACATTACTACGTGATACAAACCAGAATAAGGCCAGGATATGGCCAATAAGTATGCGAAAAATGCGCAGGTACGAGCCAGATGAGGGCTAATCCCAGACCTAACCGAGACATAACCGGCGTTATCCTCTAAAATATTAATCGCAACCAGGTTTAATTGACTGTTTCGGTGTGGAACCTCATTACTACGGGATCCAAACCAGAAAAAACCCAGGATCTTGCCAACAAATATGCGAAAAACGCGAAAGTATGAGCCAGATGATTGCAAATACCAGAACTAACCCAGACATAGCCAGCGTTATCCTCTAAAATACTATTCGGAACCAGCTTCTATTGACTGTTTCAGTGTGGTACCACATTACTACGTGATACAAACCAGAATAAGGCCAGGATATGGCCAATAAGTATGCGAAAAATGCGCAGGTACGAGCCAGATGAGGGCTAATCCCAGACCTAACCGAGACATAACCGGCGTTATCCTCTAAAATATTAATCGCAACCAGGTTTAATTGACTGTTTCGGTGTGGAACCTCGTTACTACGGGATCCTAACCAGAAAAAACCCAGGATCTGGCCAACAAATATGCGAAAAACGCGAAAGTATGAGCCAGATGATTGCAAATACCAGAACTAACCCAGACATAGCCAGCGTTATCCGCTAAAATACTATTCGGGTCCAGCTTTTATTGACTGTTTCAGTGTGGTACCACATTACTACGTGACCCAAACCTGGAAAAGCCCAGGATCTGGCCAACAAGTATGCGAGAAATGCGAAAGTACGAGCCAGATGAGGGCAAATCCCAGCCCTAACCGAGACATAACCGGCGTTATCCTCTAAAATATTAATTGCAACCGGGATTAATACCCTGTTACGGTGTGGTACCACATTACTACGTGGTCCGAGCCAGAAAAAGGCCTGGATCTGGCCAACAAGTACGCGAAAAATGCGAAGGTACGAGCCAGATGAGGGCAAATCCCAGACCTAACCGAGATATAACCGGCGTTATCCTCTAAAATACTATTCGGAACCAGCTTCTATTGACTGTTTCAGTGTGGTACCACATTACTACGTGATACAAACCAGAAAAAGCCCAGGATCTGGCCAACAAGTATGCGAAAAATGCGAAAGTACGAGCCAGATGAGGGCAAAACCCAGACCTAACCGAGACATAACCCGCGTTATCCTCAAAAATATTAATCGCAACCAGGTTTAATTGACTGTTTCGGTGTGGTACCGCATTACTACGTGACACAAACCAGAAAAAGCCCAGGATCTTGCGAACAAGTATGAGCCAGATGATTGCAAATACCAGAACTAACCGAGACATAACCTGCGTTATCCTCTAAAATTTTAGTCGCAACCAGGTTTAATTGACTGTTTCAGTGTGGTACCACATTACTACGTGATCCTAACAATAGAAAAACACAGGATCTGGCCATTCAAGTATGCGAAAAATGCGAAAGTACGAGACAGATGAGGGCAAATCCCAGACCTAACCGAGACATAACCGGCGTTATCCTCTAAAATATTAATCGCAACCAGGTTTAATTGACTGTTTCGGTGTGGAACCTCATTACTACGGGATCCTAACCAGAAAAAACCCAGGATCTGGCCAACATATATGCGAAAAACGCGAAAGTATGAGCCAGATGATTGCAAATACCATTACTAACCCAGACATAGCTAGCGTTATCCTCTAAAATACTATTCGGAACCAGCTTTTATTGACTGTTTCAGTGTGGTACCACATTACTACGTGATCCTAACAATAGAAGAACACAGGATCTGGCCATTCAAGTATGCGAAAAATGCGAAAGTACGGGCCAGATGTGGCCAATCCCAGACCTAACCGAGATATAACCGGCAATATCCTCTAAAATATTAATAGAAACCAGGTTTAATTGACTGTTTCGGTGTGGAATGTCATTATTACGGGATCCAGACCAGGAAAAACCCAGGATCTGGCCAACAAGTATGCGAAAAATGCGAAAGTACGAGCCAGATGAGGGCAAATCCCTGACCTAACCGAAACATAACCAGCGTTATCCTCTAAAATACTAATCGGGACCAACTTTTATTGACTGTCTCAGTGTGGTACCACATTACTACGTGATCCGAACCAGAAAAAGCCCAGGATCTGGCCAACAAGTATGCGAGAAATGCGATTGGTACGAGCCAGATGAGGGCAAATCCCAGCCCTAACCGAGACATAACCGGCGTTATCCTCTAAAATATTATTCGCAACCAGGTTTAATTGACTGTTTCGGTGTGGCACCTCATTACTACGGAATCCAAACCAGAAAAAACCCAGGATCTGGCCAACAAATATGAGAAAAACGCGAAAGCATGAGCCAGATGATTGCAAATACCAGAACTAACCCAGACATAACCAGCGTTATCCTCTAAAACTCTAATCGGAACCAGCTTTTATTGACTGTTTCAGTGAGGTACCTCATTACTACGTTGTCCAAACCAGAAAAAACCCAGCATCTGGCCAACAAGTATGCGAAAAACGCGAAAGTATGAGCAAGATGATTGCAAATACCAGAACTAACCCAGACATAGCCAGCGTTATCCTCTAGAATACTATTCGGAACCAGCTTCTATTGACTGTTTCAGTGTGGTATCACATTACTACGTGATAGAAACCAGAAAAAGGCCAGGATCTGGCCAACAAGTATGCGAAAAATGCGAAAGTACGAGCCAGATGAAGGCAAATCCCAGACCTAACAGAGACATAACCGGCGTTATCCTCTAAAATACTAATCGGGACCAACTTTTATTGACTGTCTCAGTGTGGTACCACATTACTACGTGATCCGAACCAGAAAAAGCCCAGGATCTGGCCAACAAGTATGCGAGAAATGCGAAAGTACGAGCCAGATGAGGGCAAATCCCAGACCTAACCGAGACAAAACCGGCGTTATCCTCTAAAATATTAATAGAAACCAGGTTTAATTGACTGTTTCGGTGTGGAACATCATTATTACGTGATCCAAACCAGAAAAAACCCAGCATCTGGCCAACAAGTATGCGAGAAATGCGAAAGTACGAGCCAGATGAGGGCAAATCTCAGCCCTAACCGAGACATAACCGGCGTTATCCTCTAAAATATTAATCGCAACCAGGTTTAATTGACTGTTTCGGTGTGGCACCTCATTACTACGGAATCCAAACCAGAAAAAACCCAGGATCTGGCCAACAAATATGCGAAAAACGCGAAAGTATGAGCCACATGATTGCAAATACCAGAACTAACCCAGACATAGCCAGCGTTATCCTCTAAAATACTATTCGGAACCAGCTTCTATTGACTGTTTCAGTGTGGTACCACATTACTATGTGATACAAACCAGAAAAAGGCCAGGATATGGCCAACAAGTATGCGAAAAATGCGAAAGTACGAGCCAGATGAGGGCAAATCCCAGACCTAACCGAGACATAAACGACGTTATCCTCTAAAATATTAATCGCAACCAGGTTTAATTGACTGTGTCAGTGTGGTCCCACATTACTACTTGGTCCAAGCCAGAAAAAGGCCAGGATCTGGCCAACAAGTATGGGAAAAATGCGATGGTACGAGCAAGATGATTGCAAATACCAGAACGAACCCAGACATAACCAGAGTTATCCTCCAAAATACTATTCGGAACCAGCTTTTATTGACTGTTTCAGTGAGGTACCTCATTACTACGTGATATAAACCAGAAAAAACCCAGCATCTGGCCAACAAGTATGCGAAAAATGCGGAGGTACGAACCAGATGAGTGCAAATCCCAGACCTAACCGAGATATAACCGGCGTTATCCTCTAAAACACTAATCGGAACCAGCTTTTATTGACTGTTTCACGGAGGTACCTCATTACTACGTGGTCCAAACCAGAAAAAACCCAGCATCTGGCCAACAAGTATGCGAAAAAAGCGAAAGTATGAGCAAGATGATTGCAAATACCAGAACGAACCCAGACATAACCAGAGTTATCCTCCAAAATACTATTCGGAACCAGCTTTTATTGACTGTTTCAGTGAGGTACCTCATTACTACGTGATATAAACCAGAAAAAGGCCAGGATCTGGCCAACAAGTATGCGAAAAATGCGAAAGTACGAGCCAGATGAGGGCAAATCCCAGACCTAACCGAGACATAAACGACGTTATCCTCTAAAATATTAATCGCAACCAGGTTTAATTGACTGTGTCAGTGTGGTCCCACATTACTACTTGGTCCAAGCCAGAAAAAGGCCAGGATCTGGCCAACAAGTATGGGAAAAATGCGATGGTACGAGCCAGATGAGGGCAAATCCGAGACCTAGCCGAGATATAACCGGCGTTATCCTCTAAAACACTAATCGGAACCAGCTTTTATTGACCGTTTCAGTGAGGTACCTCATTACTACGTGGTCCAAACCAGAAAAAACCCAGCATCTGGCCAACAAGTATGCGAAAAAAGCGAAAGTATGAGCAAGATGATTGCAAATACCAGAACTAACCCAGACATAACCAGCGTTATCCTCTAAAACACTAATCGGAACCAGTTTTTATTGACTGTTTCAGTGTGGTACCACATTACTACGTGAGCCAAACCAGAAAGAGCCCAGGATCTGGCCAACAAGTATGCGAAAATTGCGAAAGTACGAGCCAGATGAGGGCAAAACCCAGACCTAACCGAGACATAACCGGCGTTATCCTCTAAAATATTAATCGCAACCAGGTTTAATTGACTATTCAGGTGTGGAACCAACTTACTACGGGATCCATACCAGAAAAAACCCAGGATCTGGCCAACAAATATGCGAAAAACGCGAAAGTATGAGCCAGATGATTGCAAATACCAGAACTAACCCAGACGTAGCCAGCGTTATCCTCTAAAATACTATTCGGAACCAGCTTCTATTGACTGTTTCAGTGAGGTACCTCATTACTACGTTGTCCAAACCAGAAAAAACCCAGCATCTGGCCAACAAGTATGCGAAAAAAGCGAAAGTATGAGCAAGATGATTGCAAATACCAGAACGAACCCAGACATAACCAGAGTTATCCTCTAAAATACTATTCGGAACCAGCTTTTATTGACTGTTTCAGTGAGGTACCTCATTACTACGTGATACAAACCAGAAAAAGGCCAGGATCTGGCCAACAAGTATGCGAAAAATGCGAAAGTACGAGCCTGATGAGGGCAAATCCCAGACCTAACCGAGACATAAACGGCGTTATCCTCAAAAATATTAATCGCAACCAGGTTTAATTGACTGTTTCAGTGTGGTCCCACATTACTACTTGGTCCAAGCCAGAAAAAGGCCAGGATCTGGCCAACAAGTATGGGAAAAATGCGATGGTACGAGCCAGATGAGGGCAAATCCGAGACCTAGCCGAGATATAACCGGCGTTATCCTCTAAAACACTAATCGGAACCAGCTTTTATTGACCGTTTCAGTGAGGTACCTCATTACTACGTGGTCCAAACCAGAAAAAACCCAGCATCTGGCCAACAAGTATGCGAAAAAAGCGAAAGTATGAGCAAGATGATTGCAAATACCAGAACTAACCCAGACATAACCAGCGTTATCCTCTAAAACACTAATCGGAACCAGTTTTTATTGACTGTTTCAGTGTGGTACCACATTACTACGTGAGCCAAACCAGAAAGAGCCCAGGATCTGGCCAACAAGTATGCGAAAATTGCGAAAGTACGAGCCAGATGAGGGCAAAACCCAGACCTAACCGAGACATAACCGGCGTTATCCTCTAAAATATTAATCGCAACCAGGTTTAATTGACTGTTTCAGTGTGGTATCACATTACTACGTGATCCTAACAATAGAAGAACACAGGATCTGGCCATTCAAGTATGCGAAAAATGCGAAAGTACGGGCCAGATGAGGGCAAATCCCAGACCTAACCGAGATATAACCGGCAATATCCTCTAAAATATTAATCGAAACCGGGTTTAATTGACTGTTTCGGTGTGGAATGTCATTATTACGGGATACAAACCAGGAAAAACCCAGGATCTGGCCAACAAGTATGCGAAAAATGAGAAAGTACGAGCCAGATGAGGGCAAATCCCAGACCTAACCGAGAGATAAACGGCGTTATCCTCTAAAATATTAATCGCAACCAGGTTTAATTGACTGTTTCAGTGTGGTCCCACATTAATACTTGGTCCAAGCCAGAAAAAGGCCAGGATCTGGCCAACAAGTATGGGAAAAATGCGAAGGTACGAGCCAGATGAGGGCAAATCCGAGACCTAACCGAGATATAACCGGCAATATCCTCTAAAGTATTAATCGAAACCAGGTTTAATTGACTGCTTCGGTGTGGAACGTCATTATTACGGGATCCAAACCAGAAAAAATCCAGCATCTGGCTAACAAGTATGCGAAAAAAGCGAAAGTATGAGCAAGATGATTGCAAATACCAGAACGAACCCAGACATAACCAGAGTTATCCTCTAAAATACTATTCGCAACCAGCTTTTATTGACTGTTTCAGTAAGGTACCTCATTACTACGTGATACAAACCAGAAAAAGGCCAGGATCTGGCCAACAAGTATGCGAAAAATGCGAAAGTACGAGCCAGATGAGGGCAAATCCCAGACCTAACCGAGACATAGACGGCGTTATCCTCTAAAATATTAATCGCAACCAGATTTAATTGACTGTTTCAGTGTGGTCCCACATTACTACTTGGTCCAAGCCAGAAAAAGGCCCGGATCTGGCCAACAAGTATGGGAAAAATGCGAAGGTACGAGCCAGATGAGGGCAAATCCGAGACCTAACCGAGATATAACCGGCGTTATCCTCTAAAACTCTAATCGGAACCAGCTTTTATTGACCGTCTCAGTGAGGTACCTCATTACTACGGGATTCAAACCAGAAAAAACCCAGGATCTGGCCAACAAATATGCGAAAAACGCGAAAGTATGAGCCAGATGATTGCAAATACCAGAACTAACCCAGACATAGCCAGCGTTATCCTCTAAAATACTATTCGGAACCAGCTTCTATTGACTGTTTCAGTGTGGTACCACATTACTACGTGATACAAACCAGAAAAAGGCCAGGATCTGGCCAACAAGTATGCGAAAAATGCGAAGGTACGAACCAGATGAGTGCAAATCCCAGACCTAACCGAGATATAACCGGCGTTATCCTCTAAAACTCTAATCGGAACCAGCTTTTATTGACCGTCTCAGTGTGGAACCTCATTACTACGGGATCCAAACCAGAAAATACCCAGGATCTGGCCAACAAATATGCGAAAAACGCGAAAGTATGAGCCAGATGATTGCAAATACCAGAACTAACCCAGACATAGCCAGCGTTATCCTCTAAAATACTATTCGGAACCAGCTTGTATTGACTGTTTCAGTGTGGTACCACATTACTACGTGATACAAAACCAGAAAAAGGCCAGGATCTGGCCAACAAGTATGCGAAAAATGCGAAGGTACGAACCAGATGAGTGCAAATCCCAGACCTAACCGAGATATAACCGGCGTTATCCTCTAAAACTCTAATCGGAACCAGCTTTTATTGACCGTCTCAGTGTGGAACCTCATTACTACGGGATCCAAACCAGAAAATACCCAGGATCTGGCCAACAAATATGCGAAAAACGCGAAAGTATGAGCCAGATGATTGCAAATACCAGAACTAACCCAGACATAGCCAGCGTTATCCTCTAAAATACTATTCGGAACCAGCTTGTATTGACTGTTTCAGTGTGGTACCACATTACTACGTGATACAAAACCAGAAAAAGGCCAGGATCTGGCCAACAAGTATGCGAAAAATGCGAAGGTACGAAACAGATGAGTGCAAATCCCAGACCTAACCGAGATATAACCGGCGTTATCCTCTAAAACACTAATCGGAACCAGCTTTTATTGACTGTTTCAGTGAGGTACCTCATTACTACGTGGTCCAAACCAGAAAAAACCCAGCATCTGGCCGACAAGTATGCGAAAAAAGCGAAAGTATGAGCAAGATGATTGCAAATACCAGAACTAACCCAGACATAACCAGCGTTATCCTCTAAAACACTAATCGGAACCAGTTTTTATTGACTGTTTCAGTGTGGTACCACATTACTACGTGATCCAAACCAGAAAAAGCCCAGGATCTGGCCAACAAGTATGCGAAAAATGCGAAAGTACGAGCCAGATGAGGGCAAAACCCAGACCTAACCGAGACATAACCGGCGTTATCCTCTAAAATATTAATCGCAACCAGGTTTAGTTGACTGTTCAGGTGTGGAACCTCATTACTACGGGATCCAAACCAGAAAAAACCCAGGATCTGGCCAACAAATATGCGAAAAACGCGAAAGTATGAGCCAGATGATTGCAAATACCAGAACTAACCCAGACATAGCCAGCGTTATCCTCTAAAATACTATTCGGAACCAGCTTCTATTGACTGTTTCAGTGTGGTACCACATTACTACGTGATACAAACCAGAAAAAGGCCAGGATCTGGCCAACAAGTAAGCGAAAAATGCGAAAGTACGAGCCAGATGAGGGCAAAACCCAGACCTAACCGAGACATAACCTGCGTTATCCTCTAAAATATTAATCGCAACCAAGGTTTAATTGACTGTTTCGGTGTGGTACCGCATTACTACGTGACACAAACCAGAAAAAGCCCAGGATCTTGCGAACAAGTATGCGAGAAACGCGAAAGAATGAGCCAGATGATTGCAAATACCAGAACTAACCGAGTCATAACCTGCGTTATCCTGTAAAATTTTAGTCGCAACCAGGTTTAATTGACTGTTTCAGTGTGGTACCACATTACTATGTGATCCAAACCAGAAAATAGCCCAGGATCTATCCATGAAGTATAAGAAATATGCGAAAGTATGAGCCTGATGAGGGCAAATCCTAGACCTAACCCAGACCTAACATGCGTTATCCTCAAAAATATTTATCAAGACCAGGTTTAACTGAATGCTTCAGTGTGGTACCACATTACTGCGTGATCCATACCAGAGAAAACCCAGGATCTGTTCAACAAGTATGTGAAAAATGCGAACGTATGACCCTGATGTGGGCAAATCCCAGACCTATCCCAGACCTAACTTGCATTGTCCTCTAAAATATTGATGGAAACCAGGTTTAATTGACTGTTTCAGTGTGGTACCACATTACTACGTGATCCAATCCAGAAATAGCCCAGGATCTAGCCACGAAGTATGAGAAATATGCGAAAGTATGAGCCTGATGAGAGCAAATCCTAGACCTAACCCAGACCTAACATGAATTATTCTCTAAAATATTGATCGAAACCTGGTTTAATCGACTGTTTCAGTGTGGTACCACAATACTACGTGATGCAATCCAGAAAAAGCCCAGGATCTAGCCATCAAGTATGAGAAATATGCGAAAGAATGAGCCTGATGAGGGCAAATCCTAGACCTAACCTAGACATAACATGAATTATTCTCTAAAATATTGATCATGACCAGGTTTAATTGATTGTTTCAGTGTGGTCCCATATTACTACGTGATCCAAACCAGAAAAAACCCAGGATCCGTTCAACAAGTATGTGAAGAATGCGAAAGTATGAGCCTGATGAGGGCAAATCCCAGACCTATCCCAGACCAAACTTGCGTTATCCTCTAAAATATTGATCGAAACCAGGTTTAATCGACTGCTTCAGTGTGGTTCCACATTGCTACGTGATCCAAACCAGAAAAAACCCAGGACCAGTTCAACAAGTATGTGAAAAACGCGAAAGTATGAGCCTGATGAGGGCGAATCCCAGACCTATCCCAGACCTAACTTGCGTTATCCTCTAAAATATTGATGGAAACCAGGTTTAATTGACTGTTTCAGTGTGGTCCCACATTACTACTTGGTCCAAGCCAGAAAAAGGCCCGGATCTGGCCAACAAGTATGGGAAAAATGCGAAGGTACGAGCCAGATGAGGGCAAATCCGAGACCTAACCGAGATATAACCGGCGTTATCCTCTAAAACTCTAATCGGAACCAGCTTTTATTGACCGTCTCAGTGAGGTACCTCATTACTACGGGATTCAAACCAGAAAAAACCCAGGATCTGGCCAACAAATATGCGAAAAACGCGAAAGTATGAGCCAGATGATTGCAAATACCAGAACTAACCCAGACATAGCCAGCGTTATCCTCTAAAATACTATTCGGAACCAGCTTCTATTGACTGTTTCAGTGTGGTACCACATTACTACGTGATACAAACCAGAAAAAGGCCAGGATCTGGCCAACAAGTATGCGAAAAATGCGAAGGTACGAACCAGATGAGTGCAAATCCCAGACCTAACCGAGATATAACCGGCGTTATCCTCTAAAACACTAATCGGAACCAGCTTTTATTGACTGTTCCAGTGAGGTACCTCATTACTACGTGGTCCAAACCAGAAAAAAGCCCAGGATCTGGCCAACAAGTATGCGAAAAATGCGAAAGTACGAGCCAGATGAGGGCAAATCCCAGACCTAACCGAGACATAACCGGCGTTATCCTCTAAAATATTAATCGCAAACAGGTTCAATTGACTCTTCAGGTGTGGAACCTCATTACTACGGGATCCAAACCAGAAAATACCCAGGATCTGGCCAACAAATATGCGAAAAACGCGAAAGTATGAGCCAGATGATTGCAAATACCAGAACTAACCCAGACATAGCCAGCGTTATCCTCTAAAATACTATTCGGAACCAGCTTCTATTGACTGTTTCAGTGTGGTACCACATTACTACGTGATACAAAACCAGAAAAAGGCCAGGATCTGGCCAACAAGTATGCGAAAAATGCGAAGGTACGAAACAGATGAGTGCAAATCCCAGACCTAACCGAGATATAACCGGCGTTATCCTCTAAAACACTAATCGGAACCAGCTTTTATTGACTGTTTCAGTGAGGTACCTCATTACTACGTGGTCCAAACCAGAAAAAACCCAGCATCTGGCCAACAAGTATGCGAAAAAAGCGAAAGTATGAGCAAGATGATTGCAAATACCAGAACTAACCCAGACATAACCAGCGTTATCCTCTAAAACACTAATCGGAACCAGTTTTTATTGACTGTTTCAGTGTGGTACCACATTACTACGTGATCCAAACCAGAAAAAGCCCAGGATCTGGCCAACAAGTATGCGAAAAATGCGAAAGTATGAGCCAGATGATTGCAAATACCAGAACTAACCGAGTCATAACCTGCGTTATCCTGTAAAATTTTAGTCGCAACCAGGTTTAATTGACTGTTTCAGTGTGGTACCACATTACTATGTGATCCAAACCAGAAAATAGCCCAGGATCTATCCATGAAGTATAAGAAATATGCGAAAGTATGAGCCTGATGAGGGCAAATCCTAGACCTAACCCAGACCTAACATGCGTTATCCTCAAAAATATTTATCAAGACCAGGTTTAACTGAATGCTTCAGTGTGGTACCACATTACTGCGTGATCCATACCAGAAATAGCCCAGGATCTAGCCACGAAGTATGAGAAATATGCGAAAGTATGAGCCTGATGAGAGCAAATCCTAGACCTAACCCAGACCTAACATGAATTATTCTATAAAATATTGATCGAAACCTGGTTTAATCGACTGTTTCAGTGTGGTACCACAATACTACGTGATGCAATCCAGAAAAAGCCCAGGATCTAGCCATCAAGTATGAGAAATATGCGAAAGTATGAGCCTGATGAGGGCAAATCCCAGACCTATCCCAGACCAAACTTGCGTTATCCTCTAAAATATTGATCGAAACCAGGTTTAATCGACTGCTTCAGTGTGGTTCCACATTGCTACGTGATCCAAACCAGAAAAAACCCAGGACCAGTTCAACAAGTATGTGAAAAACGCGAAAGTATGAGCCTGATGAGGGCGAATCCCAGACCTATCCCAGACCTAACTTGCGTTATCCTCTAAAATATTGATGGAAACCAGGTTTAATTGACAGTTTCAGTGTGGTACCACATTACTACGTGATCCAATCCAGAAATAGCCCAGGATCCAGCCATGAAGTATGAGAAATATGCGAAAGTATGAGCCTGATGAGGGCAAATCCTAGACCTAACCCAAACCTAACATGCGTTATCCTCAAAAATATTGATCGAAACCTGGTTTAATCGACTGTTTCAGTGTGGTACCACATTACTACGTGATCCAATCCAGAAATAGCCCAGGATCTAGCCATGAAGTATGAGAAATATGCGAAAGAATGAGCCTGATGAGAGCAAATCCCAGACCTAACCTAGACCTAACATGAAATATTCTCTAAAACATTGATCGAAACCAGGTTTAATTGACTGTTCCAGTGTGGTCCCACATTACTACCTGATCCAAACCAGGAAAAACCCAGGATCTGTTCAACAAGTATGTGAAAAACGCGAAAGTATGAGCCTGATGAGGGCAAATCCCAGACCTATCCCAGACCTAACTTGCGTTATCCTCTAAAATATTGATCGAAACCAGGTTTAATCGACTGCTTCAGTGTGGTACCACACTACTACGTGACCCAAACAGGAAAAAACCCAGGATCTGTTCAACAAGTATGTGAAAAACGCGAAAGTATGAGCCTGATGAGGGCAAATCCCAGACCTATCCCAGACCTAACTTGCGTTATCCTCTAAAATATTGAACGAAACCAGGTTTAATTGACTGTTTCAGCGTGGTACCACATTAGTACGTGACCCAAACCGGAAAAAACCCAGGATCTGTTCAACAAGTATGTGAAAAACGCGAAAGTATGAGCCTGATGAGGGCAAATCCCAGACCTATCCCACACCTAACTTGCGTTATCCTCAAAAATATTGATAGAAACCTGGTTTAATCGACTGTTTGAGTGTGTTACCACATTACTACGTGATCCAATCCAGAAATAGCCCAGGATCCAGCCATGAAGTATGAGAAATATGCGAAAGTATGAGCCTGATGAGGGCAAATCCTAGACCTAACCCAAACCTAACATGCGTTATCCTCAAAAATATTGATCGAAACCTGGTTTAATCGACTGTTTCAGTGTGGTACCACATTACTACGTGATGCAATCCAGAAAAAGCCCAGGATCTAGCCATCAAGTATGAGAAATATGCGAAAGAATGAGCCTGATGAGGGCAAATCCTAGACCTAACCTAGACATAACATGAATTATTCTCTAAAATATTGATCATGACCAGGTTTAATTGATTGTTTCAGTGTGGTCCCATATTACAACGTGATCCAAACCAGAAAAAACCCAGGATCCGTTCAACAAGTATGTGAAGAATGCGAAAGTATGAGCCTGATGAGGGCAAATCCCAGACCTATCCCAGACCAAACTTGCGTTATCCTCTAAAATATTGATCGAAACCAGGTTTAATCGACTGCTTCAGTGTGGTTCCACATTGCTACGTGATCCAAACCAGAAAAAACCCAGGACCAGTTCAACAAGTATGTGAAAAACGCGAAAGTATGAGCCTGATGAGGGCGAATCCCAGACCTATCCCAGACCTAACTTGCGTTATCCTCTAAAATATTGATGGAAACCAGGTTTAATTGACTGTTTCAGTGTGGTACCACATTACTACGTGATCCAATCCAGAAATAGCCCAGGATCCAGCCATGAAGTATGAGAAATATGCGAAAGTATGAGCCTGATGAGGGCAAATCCTAGACCTAACCCAAACCTAACATGCGTTATCCTCAAAAATATTGATCGAAACCTGGTTTAATCGACTGTTTCAGTGTGGTACCACATTACTACGTGATCCAATCCAGAAATAGCCCAGGATCTAGCCATGAAGTATGAGAAATATGCGAAAGAATGAGCCTGATGAGAGCAAATCCCAGACCTAACCTAGACCTAACATGAAATATTCTCTAAAACATTGATCGAAACCAGGTTTAATTGACTGTTCCAGTGTGGTCCCACATTACTACCTGATCCAAACCAGGAAAAACCCAGGATCTGTTCAACAAGTATGTGAAAAACGCGAAAGTATGAGCCTGATGAGGGCAAATCCCAGACCTATCCCAGACCTAACTTGCGTTATCCTCTAAAATATTGATCGAAACCAGGTTTAATCGACTGCTTCAGTGTGGTACCACACTACTACGTGACCCAAACAGGAAAAAACCCAGGATCTGTTCAACAAGTATGTGAAAAACGCGAAAGTATGAGCCTGATGAGGGCAAATCCCAGACCTATCCCAGACCTAACTTGCGTTATCCTCTAAAATATTGAACGAAACCAGGTTTAATTGACTGTTTCAGCGTGGTACCACATTAGTACGTGACCCAAACCGGAAAAAACCCAGGATCTGTTCAACAAGTATGTGAAAAACGCGAAAGTATGAGCCTGATGAGGGCAAATCCCAGACCTATCCCAGACCTAACTTGCGTTATCCTCAAAAATATTGATAGAAACCTGGTTTAATCGACTGTTTGAGTGTGGTACCACATTACTACGTGATCCAATCCAGAAATAGCCCAGGATCTAGCCATGAAGTATGAGAAATATGCGAAAGAATGAGCCTGATGAGAGCAAATCCCAGACCTAACCTAGACCTAACATGAAATATTCTCTAAAACATTGATCGAAACCAGGTTTAATTGACTGTTCCAGTGTGGTCCCACATTACTACCTGATCCAAACCAGGAAAAACCCAGGATCTGTTCAACAAGTATGTGAAGAATGCGAAAGTATGAGCCTGATGAGGGCAAATCCCAGACCTATCCCAGACCAAACTTGCGTTATCCTCTAAAATATTGATCGAAACCAGGTTTAATCGACTGCTTCAGTGTGGTACCACACTACTACGTGACCCAAACAGGAAAAAACCCAGGATCTGTTCAACAAGTATGTGAAAAACGCGAAAGTATGAGCCTGATGAGGGCAAATCCCAGACCTATCCCAGACCTAACTTGCGTTATCCTCAAAAATATTGATAGAAACCTGGTTTAATCGACTGCTTCAGTGTGGTACCACACTACTACGTGACCCAAACAGGAAAAAACCCAGGATCTGTTCAACAAGTATGTGAAAAACGCGAAAGTATGAGCCTGATGAGGGCAAATCCCAGACCTATCCCAGACCTAACTTGCGTTATCCTCAAAAATATTGATAGAAACCTGGTTTAATCGACTGTTCCAGTGTGGTACCACATTACTACGTGATCCAATCCAGAAATAGCCCAGGATCTAGCCATGAAGTATGAGAAATATGCGATAGAATGAGCCTGATGAGAGCAAATCCCAGACCTAACCTAGACATAACATGAAATATTCTCTAAAACATTGATCGAAACCAGGTTTAATTGACTGTTCCAGTGTAGTCCCACATTACTACCTGATCCAAACCAGGAAAAACCCAGGATCTGTTCAACAAGTATGTGAAAAACGCGAAAGTATGAGCCTGATGAGGGCAAATCCCTGGGCTAACCTAGACCTAACACGCGTTATCCTCAAAAATATTGATCGAAACCTGGTTTAATCGACAGTTTCAGTGTGGTACCACATTACTACGTGATCCAATCCAGAAATAACCCAGGATCTAGCCATGAAGTATGAGAAATATGCGAAAGTATGAGCCTGACGATGGCAAATCCTAGACCTAACGCAGACCTAACATGCGTTATCCTCTAAAATATTTATCAAGGCCAGGTTTATTTGATTGTTTCAGTGTGGTCCCACATTAATACGTAATCCAAACCAGAAAAAACCCAGGATCCGTTCAAAAAGTATGTGAAGAATGCGAAAGTATGAGTCTGATGAGTGAAAATCCCCGGCCTAACCTAGACCTAACATGCGTTATCCTCAAAAATATTGATCGAAACCAGGTTTAATGTACTGTTTCAGTGTGGTACCGCACTACTACGTGACCCAAACCAGAAAAAACCCAGGATCTGTTCAACAAGTATGTGAAAAACGCGAAAGTATGAGCCTGATGAGGGCAAATCCCAGACCTATCCCAGACCTAACTTGCGTTGTCCTCTAAGATATTGATCGAAACCAGGTTTAATTGACTGTTTCAGTGTTGTACTTCATTACTACATGATGCAATCCAGAAAAAGCCCAGGATCTAGCCATCAAGTATGAGAAATATGCGAAAGTATGAGCCTGATGAGGGCGAATCCCAGACCTATCCCAGACCTAACATGCGTTATCCTCTAAAACATTAATCGAAACCAGGTTTAATCGACTGTTTCAGTGTGGTACCACATTACTACGTGATCCAAACTAGAAAAAAAGCCAGGATCTTGTCAACGAGTATGTGAAGTGTGCGAAAGTATGAGTCTGATGAGGGCTAATCCCAGACCTAACCTAGACCTAACATGAATTATTCTCTAAAATATTGATCGAAACCAGGTTTAATTGACTGTTTTAGTTGTGGTACCACTTTACTACGTGATCCAAAGCAGAAAAAACCCTCGATCAGGTCAACATGCATGTTAAAACTGCGAAAGTATGAGCCTGATGAGGGCTAATCCCAGACCTATCCCAGACCTAACTTGCGTTATCCTCTAAAATAGTGATCGAAACCAGGTTTAATTGACTGTTTTAGTTGTGGTACCACTTTACTACGTGATCCAAAGCAGAAAAAACACTTGATCAGGTCAACATGCATGTTAAAACTGCGAAAGTATGACCCTGATGAGGGCAAATCCCAGGCCTAACCTAGGCCTAACATGCGTTATCTTCTAAAATATTGAGCGAAACCAGGTTTAATTGACTGTTTCAGTGTGGTACCACATTACTACGTGACCCAAACCGGAAAAAACCCAGGATCTGTTCAACAAGTATGTGAAAAACGCGAAAGTATGAGCCTGATGAGGGCAAATCCCAGACCAATCCCAGACCTAACTTGCATTATCCTCTAAAATATTGATCCAAACCAGGTTTAATGGACTGTTTCAGTGTGGTACCTTTTTACTACGTGATACAAAGCAGAAAAAACCCTCGATCACGTCAACATGTATGTTAAGACTGCGAAAGTATGACCCTGATGAGGGCAAATCCCAGGCCTAACCTAGACCTAACATGCGTTGTCCTCTAAAATATTGATGGAAACCAGTCTTAATTGACTGTTTCAGTGTTGCACTTCCTTACTACGTGATGCAATCCAGAAAAAGCCCAGGATCTAGGTATCAAGTATGAGAAATATGCGAAAGAATGAGCCCGACGAGAGCAAATCCCAGACCTAACCTGGACCTAACATGAATTATTCTCTAAAATATTGATCAAAACCAGGCTTAATTGACTGTTTCAGTGTGGTACCACATTACTACGTGACCCAATCCAGAAATAGCCCAGGATCCAGCCATGAAGTATGAGAAATATGCGAAAGTATAAGCCTGATGGGGGCAAATCCTAGACCTAACCCAGACCTAACATGCGTTATCCTCTAAAATATTTATCAAGACCAGGTTTAATTGAATGTTTCAGTGAGGTACCACATTACTACATGATACAATCCAGAAATAGCCTAGGATCTAGCCATGAAGTATGAGAAAAATGCGAAAGTATGAGCCTGATGAGTGAAAATCCCAGACCTAACCTAGACCTAACATGCGTTATCCTCAAAAATATTGATCGAAACCAGGTTTAATCGACTGTTTCAGTGTGGTACCACACTACTACGTGGCCCAAACAGGAAAAAACCCAGGATCTTTTCAACAAGTATGTGAAAAACGCGAAAGTATGAGCCTGATGAGGGCAAATCCGAGACCTAACCCAAACCTAACATGCGTTATCCTCTAAAATATTGATCCAAACCAGGTTTAATGGACTGTTCCAGTGTGGTACCACATTACTACGTGATCCAATCCAGAAATAGCCCAGGATCTAGCCATGAAGTATGAGAAATATGCGATAGTATGAGCCTGACGAGGCCAAATCCTAGACCAAACCCAGACCTGACATGCGTTATCCTCTAAAATATTTATCATGACCAGGTTTAATTGATTGTTTCAGTGTGGTCCCACATTACTACGTGATCCAAAACAGAAAAAACCCAGGATCCATTCAACAAGTATGTGAAGAATGCGAAAGTATGAGTCTGATGAGTGATAATCCCTGGGCTAACCTAGACCTAACATGCGTTATCCTCAAAAATATTGATCGAAACCTGGTTTAATCGACTGTTTCAGTGTGGTACCACACTACTACGTGACCCAAACAGGAAAAAACCCAGGATCTGTTCAACAAGTATGTGAAAAACGCGAATGTATGAGCCTGATGAGGGCAAGTCCCAGGGCTAACCTAGACCTAACATGCGTTATCCTCTAAAATATTGATCCAAACCAGGTTTAATGGACTGTTCCAGGGTGGTACCACTTTACTACGTGATCCAAAGCATTAAGAACCCTCGATCAGGTCAACATGTATGTTAAAACTGCGAAGGTATGACCCTGATGAGGGCAAATCCCAGGCCTTACCTAGACCTAACATGCGTTGTCCTCTAAAATATTGATGGAAACCAGGTTTAATTGACTGTTTCAGTGTTGTACTTCATTACTACGTGATGCAATCCAGAAATAGCCCAGGATCTAGCCATGAAGTATGAGAAATATGCGAAAGAATGAGCCTGATGAGAGCAAATCCCAGACCTAACCTAGACATAACATGAAATATTCTCTAAAACATTGATCGAAACCAGGTTTAATTGACTGTTCCAGTGTAGTCCCACATTACTACCTGATCCAAACCAGGAAAAACCCAGGATCTGTTGAACAAGTATGTGAAAAACGCGAAAGTATGAGCCTGACGAGGGCAAATCCCAGACCTGTCCCAGACCTAAGTTGCGTTATCCTCAAAAATATTGATCGAAACCTGGTTTAATCGACAGTTTCAGTGTGGTACCACATTACTACGTGATCCAATCCAGAAATAACCCAGGATCTAGCCATGAAGTATGAGAAATATGCGAAAGTATGAGCCAGACGGTGGCAAACCCTAGACCTAACGCAGACCTAACATGCGTTATCCTCTAAAATATTTATCAAGGCCAGGTTTATTTGATTGTTTCAGTGTGGTCCCACATTAATACGTAATCCAAACCAGAAAAAACCCAGGATCCGTTCAACAAGTATGTGAAGAATGCGAAAGTATGAGTCTGATGAGTGAAAATCCCAGGCCTAACCTAGACCTAACATGCGTTATCCTCAAAAATATTGATCGCAACCTGATTTAATCGACTGTTTCAGTGTGGTACCACATTACTATGTGATCCAAACCAGAAAAAACCCACGATCCGTTCAACAAGTATGTGAAGAATGCGAAAGTATGAGTCTGATGAGTGAAAATCCCCGGCCTAACCTAGACCTAACATGCGTTATCCTCAAAAATATTGATCGAAACCAGGTTTAATCGACTGTTTCAGTGTGGTACCACACTACTACGTGACCCAAACCGGAAAAAACCCAGGATCTGTTCAACAAGTATGTGAAAAACGCGAAAGTATGAGCCTGATGAGGGCAAGTCCCAGGGCTAACCTAGACCTAACATGCGTTATCCTCTAAAATATTGATCCAAATCAGGTTTAATGGACTGTTTCAGTGTGGTACCACTTTACTACGTGATCCAAAGCAGAAATAGCCCAGGATCCAGCCGTGAAGTATGAGAAATATGCGAAAGTATGAGCCTGATGGGGGCAAATCCTAGACCTAACCCAGACCTAACATGCGTTGTCCTCTAAAATATTGATCCAAACCAGGCTTAATTGAATGTTTCAGTGTGGTACCACATTACTATGTGATCCAAACCAGTAAAAACCCAGGATCCGTTCAACAAGTATGTGAAGAATGCGAAAGTACGAGTCTGCTGAGTGAAAATCCCCGGCCTAACCTAGACCTAACATGCGTTATCCTCAAAAATATTGATCGAAACCAGGTTTAATCGACTGTTTCAGTGTGGTACCACACTACTACGTGACCCAAACCGGAAAAACCCAGGATCTGTTGAACAAGTATGTGAAAAACGCGAAAGTATGAGCCTGACGAGGGCAAATCCCAGACCTGTCCCAGACCTAAGTTTTTTTTTTTTTTTTTTTTTTTTTTTTTGTCGTGGGGAAAATCTTCGAAAGACTCCCTCCCACCTCCTTGGGGAGAGGTGGGAGGGGTGTGTGGGATTCCCCGCGCCCGTACAACGACAGGCGCGGGACCTACCCACTAAAAACCCCACGGTGACCCTTCGGCACGCTTTGAGAGGATACCGGGAATCGCTCGAAGCATTCTTCCGGTATCCTCCCCGTGCCCGCGCTTTCGCGCCCATCCCCCGGGGGGACAATCGGTCCCCCCAGTAGACACACTGCCTCATAGCGGCGGGACGGGGCCACTCCATCCCGCCGCTATCCGTCCCGGGGCCGCGTTTAGTGGCGGCTGCGAGCCCCAACTCGCAACCGCCCGCGACCCCGTTTCCACCCCCCGGCGGCCGGGCGTTCATGGCCGCACCAGACCGCCGAGGGTGCCTCCCCTTGCGTCGGACCGGTAGGGGGAGGCACTCCTACCCCCAACCGGTCCGACCCGGCGCCGCCTGGCGGGAGGAGGGTCCCCTCAGGACCCCCCTCCCAGCCTAGGTCATCCGCCACGCCGAGGCGGCCGCCCGCGACGCCTCGCGACCGGGCGACGACCTCGGGCCACCGCACGAGCGCGAGCTTCTGCGCGCCGCTGAAGCTCGCGCTCCCTCCCCGCGGCCTCCTTCTGCAACATTACGTTCTCGCAGAAGGAGGCCACGGCCCTCCACTTCTCCTCGCTGCCGAGCATGGCGCGCACCACGCCCGGCAGCGAGACATCCCGCCCGACGACGCCGACCAGGACACGGCGCTCCCCCTCCCACGCGGGGCATACCTCCAGGGTATGATCCGCCGTGTCCTGCTCAGCGTCGCAGTGGCAGCAACGCGCCGTCGGCTCCTTCCCTATCCGGCACAGGTATCTTCCGAAGCTGCCATGCCCGGAAAATACCTGTGCCAGTCCCAGACCTAAGTTGCGTTATCCTCAAAAATATTGATCGAAACCTGGTTTAATCGACTGTTTCAGTGTGGTACCACATTACTACGTGATCCAATCCAGAAATAGCCCAGGATCTTGTCATGAAGTATGAGAAATATGCGAAAGTTTGAGCCTGACGAGGGCAAATCCTAGACCTAACGCAGACCTAACATGCTTTATCCTCTAAAATATTTATCAAGACCAGGTTTATTTGATTGTTTCAGTGTGGTCCCTCATTACTACGTAATCCAAACCAGAAAAAACCCAGGATCCGTTCAACAAGTATGTGAAGAATACGAAAGCATGAGTCTGATGAGTGAAAATCCCAGGCCTAACCTAGACCTAACATGCGTTATCCTCAAAAATATTGATCGCAACCTGATTTAATCGACTGTTTCAGTGTGGTACCACATTACTATGTGATCCAAACCAGAAAATAACCCAGGATCCGTTCAACAAGTATGTGAAGAATACGAAAGTATGAGTCTGATGAGTGAAAATCCCAGGCCTAACCTAGACCTAACATGCGTTATCCTCAAAAATATTGATCCAAACCTGGTTTAATCGACTGTTTCAGTGTGGTACCACATTACTATGTGATCCAAACCGGAAAATAACCCAGGATCTGTTCAACGAGTATGTGAAGTGTGCGAAAGTATGAGTCTGATGAGGGCAAATCCCAGACCTAACCCAAACCTAACATGCGTTATCCTCTAAAATATTTATCAAGACCAGGTTTAATTGAATGTTTCAGTGTGGTGCCACTTTACTACGTGATCCAAAGCAGAAAAAACCGTCGATCAGGTCAACATGTATGTTAAAACTGCGAAAGTATGACCCTGATGAGGGCAAATCCCAGGCCTAACCTAGACCTAACTTGCGTTGTCCTCTGAAATATTGATGGAAACCAGGTTTAATTGACTGCTTCAGTGTTGTACTTCATTACTACGTGATGCAATCCAGAAAAAGCCCAGGATCTAGCCACCAAGTATGAGAAATATGCGAAGGTATGAGCCTGATGAGGGCGAATCCCAGACCTATCCCAGACCTAACTTGCGTTATCCTCTAAAATATTCATCGAAATCAGGCTTAATTGACTGTTTCAGCGTGGTACCACATTACTACGTGATACAATCCAGAAACAGCCCAGGATCTAGCCATGAAGTATGAGAAATATGCGAAAGTATCAGCCTCATGAGGGCAAATCCTAGACCTAACCCAAACCTAACATGCGTTATCCTCTAAAATATTTATCAAGACCAGGTTTAATTGAATGTTCCAGTGTGGTACCACATTACTACGTGAACCAAACCAGAAAAAACCTAGGATCCGTTCAACAAGTATGTGAAGAATGCGAAAGTATGAGTCTGATGAGTGAAAATCACAGGGCTAACCTAGACCTAACATGCGTTATCCTCTAAAATATTGATCCAAACCAGGTTTAATGGACTGTTTCAGTGTGGTGCCACTTTACTACGTGATCCAAAGCAAAAAAAACCCTCGATCACGTCAACATGTATGTTAAAACTGCGAAAGTATGACCCTGATGAGGGCAAATCCCAGGCCTAACCTAGACCTAACATGCGTTGTCCTCTAAAATATTGATGGAAACCAGGTTGAGTTAATTGTTTCAGTGTTGTACTTCATTACTACGTGATGCAAACCGGAAAAAGCCCAGAATCTAGCCATCAAGTATGAGAAATATGCGAAAGAATGAGCCTGATGAGAGCAAATCCCAGACCTATCCCAGACCAAACTTGCGTTATCCTCTAAAATATTGATCGAAACCAGTTTTAATTGACTGTTTCAGTGTGGTACCACATTACTACGTGATCCAAACCAGAAATAGCCCAGGATCCAGCCATGAAGTATGAGAAATATGCGAAAGTATGAGCCTGATGGGGGCAAATCCAAGTCCTAACCCAGACCTAACATGCGTTATCCTCTAAAATATTGATTCAAACCCGGTTTAATGGACTGTTTCAGTGTGGTACCACTTTACTACGTGATCCAAAGCAGAAAAAACCCTCGATCACGTCAACATGTAAGTTAAAACTGCGAAAGTATGACCCTGATCAGTGAAAATCCCAGACCTAACCTAGACCTAACATGCGTTATCCTCTAAAATATTGATCCAAACCAGGATTAATGGACTGTTTCAGTGTGGGCCCACATTACTACGTGATCCAAACCAGTAAAAACCCAGGATCTGTTCAACAAGTATGTGAAAAACGCGAAAGTATGAGCCTGATGAGGGCAAATCCCAGACCTATCCCAGACCAAACTTGCGTTATCCTCTAAAATATTGATCGAAACCAGTTTTAATTGACTGTTTCAGTGTGGTACCACATTACTACGTGATCCAAACCAGAAATAGCCCAGGATCCAGCCATGAAGTATGAGAAATATGCGAAAGTATGAGCCTGATGGGGGCAAATCCAAGTCCTAACCCAGACCTAACATGCGTTATCCTCTAAAATATTGATTCAAACCCGGTTTAATGGACTGTTTCAGTGTGGTACCACTTTACTACGTGATCCAAAGCAGAAAAAACCCTCGATCACGTCAACATGTAAGTTAAAACTGCGAAAGTATGACCCTGATGAGTGAAAATCCCAGACCTAACCTAGACCTAACATGCGTTATCCTCTAAAATATTGATCCAAACCAGGATTAATGGACTGTTTCAGTGTGGGCCCACATTACTACGTGATCCAAACCAGTAAAAACCCAGGATCTGTTCAACAAGTATGTGAAAAACGCGAAAGTATGAGCCTGATGAGGGCAAATCCCAGACCTATCCCAGACCAAACTTGCGTTATGCTCTAAAATATTGATCGAAACCAGGTTTAATCGACTGTTTCAGTGTGGTACCACATTGCTACGTGATCCAAACCAGAAAAAACCCAGGATCAGTTCAACAAGTATGTGAAAAACGCGAAAGTATGAGCCTGATGAGGGCGAATCCCAGACCTATCCCAGACCTAACTTGCGTTATCCTCTAAAATATTGATCCAAACCAGGTTTAATGGACTGTTTCAGTGTGGTACCACTTTACTACGTGATCCAAAGCAGAAAAAACCCTCGATCAGGTCAACATGTATGTTAAAACTGCGGACGTATGACCCTGATGAGGGCAAATCCCAGGCCTAACCTAGACCTAAAATGCGTTATCCTTAAAAATATTGATCGCAACCTGGTTTAATCGACTGTTTCAGTGTGGTACCACATTACTATGTGATCCAAACCAGAAAAAACCCACGATCCGTTCAACAAGTATGTGAAGGATGCGAAAGTATGAGTCTGATGAGTGAAAATCCCCGGCCTAACCTAGACCTAACATGCGTTATCCTCAAAAATATTGATCGAAACCAGGTTTAATCGACTGTTTCAGTGTGGTACCACACTACTACGTGACCCAAACCGGAAAAACCCAGGATCTGTTGAACAAGTATGTGAAAAACGCGAAAGTATGAGCCTGACGAGGGCAAATCCCAGACCTATCCCAGACCTAACTTGCGTTGTCCTCTAAAATATTGATGGAAACCAGGTTTAATTGATTGTTTCAGTGTGGTCCCACATTACTACGTGATCCAAACCAGAAAAAACCCAGGATCTGTTCAACATGTATGAGAAATATACGAAAGAATGAGCCTGATGAGAGCAAATCCCAGACCTAACCTAGACCTAACATGAATTATTCTCTAAAATATTGATCGAAACCAGGTTTAATTGACTGTATCAGTGTGGTCCCACATTACTACGTGATCCAAACCAGAAAAAACCCAGGATCCGTTCAACAAGTATGTGAAGAATGCGAATGTATGAGTCTGATGAGTGAAATTCCCAGGCCTAACCTAGACCTAACATGCGTTATCCTCTAAAATATTGATCGAAACCTGGTTTAATCGACTGTTTCAGTGTGGTACCACATTACTATGTGATCCAAACCAGAAAATAACCCAGGATCTGTTCAACGAGTATGTGAAGTGTGCGAAAGTATGAGTCTGATGAGGTCAAATCCCAGACCAATCCCAGACTTAACTTGCGTTATCCTCTAAGATATTGATCGAAACCAGGTTTAATCGTCTGTTTCAGTGTGGTACCACATTACTACGTGATCCAAACCAGAAAAAACCCAAGATCAGTTCAACAAGTATGAGAAGAATGCGAAAGTATGAGTCTGATGAGTGGAAATCCCAGGGCTAACCTAGACCTTACATGCGTTATCCTCTAAAATATTCATCCAAACCAGGATTAATGGACTGTTTCAGTGTGGGCCCACATTACTACGTGATCCAAACCAGTAAAAACCCAGGATCTGTTCAACAAGTATGTGAAAAACGCGAAAGTATGAGCCTGATGAGGGCAAATCCCAGACCTATGCCAGACCTAACTTGCGTTATCCTCTAAAATATTGATCGAAACCAGGTTTAATTGACTGTTTCAGCGTGGTACCACAGTACTACGTGATACAATCCAGAAACAGCCCAGGATCTAGCCATGAAGTATGAGAAATATGCGAAAGTATGAGCCTGATGAGGGCAAATCCTAGACCTAACCCAAACCTAACATGCGTTATCCTCTAAAATATTTATCAAGACCAGGTTTAATTGAATGTTTCAGTGTGGTGCCACTTTACTACGTGATCCAAAGCAGAAAAAACCGTCGATCAGGTCAACATGTATGTTAGAACTGCGAAAGTATGACCCTGATGAGGGCAAATCCCAGGACTACCCTAGACCTAACTTGCGTTATCCTCTAAAATATTGATCGAAACCAGGTTTAATTCGCTGTTTCAGGGTGGTACCACATTACTACGTCATACAATCCAGAAACAGCCCAGGATCTAGCCATCGAGTATGAGAAATATGCCAAAGAATGAGCCTGATGAGAGCAAATCCCAGACCTAACCTAGACCTAACATGAATTATTCTCTAAAATATTGATCGAAACCAGGTTTAATCGACTGCTTCAGTGTGGTACCACATTACTACGTGATCCAAACCAGAAAATAACCCAGGATCTGTTCAACAAGTATGTGAAGTGTGCGAAAGTATGAGTCTGATGAGGACAAATCCCAGACCTATCCCAGACCTAACATGCGTTATCCTCTAAAATATTTATCAAGACCAGGTTTAATTGAATGTTTCAGTGTGGTACCACATTACTACGTGATCCAAACCAGAAAAAACCCAGGATCCGTTCAACAAGTATGTGGAGAATGCGAAAGTATGAGTCTGATGAGTGAAAATCCCAGGCCTAACCTAGACCTAACATGCGTTATCCTCAAAAATATTGATCGAAACCTGGTTTAATCGACTGTTTCAGTTTGGTACCACATTACTATGTGATCCAAACCAGAAAATAACCCAGGATCTGTTCAACGAGTATGTGAAGTGTGCGAAAGTATGAGTCTGATGAGGACAAATCCCAGACCTATCCCAGACCTAACATGCGTTATCCTCTAAAATATTTATCAAGACCAGGTTTAATTGAATGTTTCAGTGTGGTACCACATTACTACGTGATCCAAACCAGAAAAAACCCAGGATCCGTTCAACAAGTATGTGAAGAATGCGAAAGTATGAGTCAGATGAGTGAAAATCCCAGGCCTAACCTAGACCTAACATGCGTTATCCTCTAAAATATTGATCGAAACCTGGTTTAATCGACTGTTTCAGTGTGGTACCACATTACTATGTGATCCAAACCAGAAAATAACCCAGGATCTGTTCAACGAGTATGTGAAGTGTGCGAAAGTATGAGTCTGATGAGTGAAAATCCCAGACCAATCCCAGACTTAACATGCGTTATCCTCTAAAATATTTATCAAGACCAGGTTTAATTGATTGTTTCAGTGTGGACCCACACTACTACGTGATCCAAACCAGAAAAAACCCAGCATCCGTTCAACAAGTATGTGAAGAATGCGAAAGAATGAGTCTGATGAGTGAGAATCCCAGACCAATCCCAGACTTAACTTGCGTTATCCTCTAAAATATTGATCGAAACGTGGTTTAATCGACTCTTTCAGTGTGGTGCCTCATTACTATGTGATCCAAACCAGAAAATAACCCAGGATCTGTTCAACGAGTATGTGAAGTGTGCGAAAGTATGAGTCTGATGAGTGAAAATCCCAGGGCTAACCTAGACCTAACATGCGTTATCCTCTAAAATATTGATCGAAACCAGGTTTAATCGACTGTTTCAGTGTGGTACCACATTACTACGTGATCCAAACCAGAAAAAACCCAGGATCAGTTCAA
This sequence comes from Colletes latitarsis, assembly GCF_051014445.1. Classification (NCBI taxonomy): domain Eukaryota; kingdom Metazoa; phylum Arthropoda; class Insecta; order Hymenoptera; family Colletidae; genus Colletes; species Colletes latitarsis. The sequence goes on from NW_027488366.1 coordinate 13,151,281, forward strand.
CAAGTATAAGAAGAATGCGAAAGTATGAGTCTGATGAGTGAAAATCCCAGGCCTAACCTAGACCTAACATGCGTTATCCTCTAAAATATTGATCGAAACCTGGTTTAATCGACTGTTTCAGTGTGGTACCACATTACTATGTGATCCAAACCAGAAAATAACCCAGGATCTGTTCAACGAGTATGTGAAGTGTGCGAAAGTATGAGTCTGATGAGGTCAAATCCCAGACCAATCCCAGACTTAACATGCGTTATCCTCTAAAATATTTATCAAGACCAGGTTTAATTGATTGTTTCAGTGTGGACCCACACTACTACGTGATCCAAACCAGAAAAAACCCAGCATCCGTTCAACAAGTATGTGAAGAATGCGAAAGAATGAGTCTGATGAGTGAGAATCCCAGACCAATCCCAGACTTAACTTGCGTTATCCTCTAAAATATTGATCGAAACCAGGTTTAATCGACTGTTTCAGTGTGGTACCACACTACTACGTGATACAAACCAGAAAATAACCCAGGATCTGTTCAACGAGTATGTGAAGTGTGCGAAAGTATGAGTCTGATGAGGTCAAATCCCAGACCTATCCCAGACCTAACTTGCGTTGTCCTCTAAGATATTGATGGAAACCAGGTTTAATTGACTGTTTCAGTGTTGTACTTCATTACTACGTGATGCAATCCAGAAAAAGCCCAGGATCTAGCCATCAAGTATGAGAAATATCCGAAAGAACGAGCCTGATGAGATCAAATCCCCGACCTAACCTAGACCTAACATGAATTATTCTCTAAAATATTGATCGCAACCAGGTTTAAGCGACTGTTTCAGTGTGGTACCACATTACTATGTGATCCAAACCAGAAAATAACCCAGGATCTGTTCAACGAGTATGTGAAGTGTGCGAAAGTATGAGTCTGATGAGTGAAAATCCCAGGCCTAACCTAGACCTAACATGCGTTATCCTCAAAAATATTGATCGAAACCTGGTTTAATCGACTGTTTCAGTGTGGGACCACATTACTATGTGATACAAACCAGAAAATAACCCAGGATCTGTTCAACGAGTATGTGAAAAACGCGAAACTGTGAGCCTGATGAAGGCAAATCTTAGACCTAACCCAGACCTAAGATGCGTTGTCCTCTAAAATATTTATCCAGACCAGGTTTCATTGAATGTTTCAGTGTGGTACCACTTTACTACGTGATCCAATCCAGAAATAGCCCAGGATCTAGCCATGAAGTATGAGAAATATGCGAAAGTATGAGTCTGATGAGTGAAAATCCCAGGCCTAACCTAGACCTAACATGCGTTATCCTCAAGAATATTGATCGAAACCTGGTTTAATCGACTGGTTCAGTGTGGTACCACATTACTATGTGATCCAAACCAGAAAATAACGCAGGATCTGTTCAACGAGTATGTGAAGTGTGCGAAAGTATGAGTCTGATGAGGGCAAATCCCAGACCTATCCCGGACCTAACATGCGTTATCCTCTATAATATTTACCAAGACCAGGTTTAATTGATTGTTTCAGTGTGGACCCACATTACTACGTGAACCAAACCAGAAAAAACCCAGGATCCGTTCAACAAGTATGTGAAAAACGCGAAAGTATGAGCCTGATGAGGGCAAATCCCAGACCTATCCCAGACCTAACCTGCGTTATCCTCTAAAATATTTATCAAGACCAGGTTTAATTGATTGTTTCAGTGTGGACCCACATTACTACGTGATCCAAACCAGAAAAAACCCAGGATCCTTTCAACAAGTATGTGAAGAATCCGAAAGTATGAGTCTGATGAGTGAAAATCCCAGGACTGACCTAGACCTAACATGCGTTATCCTCTAAAATATTGAGCGAAACCAGGTTTAATGGACTGTTTCAGTGTGGTACCACACTACTACGTGATCCAAACTAGAAAAAACCCAGGATCCGTTCAACAAGTATGTGAAGTGTGCGAAAGTATGAGCCTGATGAGAGCAAATCCCAGACCTAACCTAGACCTAACATGAATTATTCTCTAAAATATTGGTCGAAACCAGGTTTAATTGACTGTTTCAGTGTGGTCCCACATTACTACGTGACCCAAAACAGGAAAAACCCAGGATCCGTTCAACAAGTATGTGAAAAACGCGAAACTGTGAGCCTGATGGGGGCAAATCTTAGACCTAACCCAGACCTAAGATGCGTTATCCTCTAAAATATTTATCCAGAACAGGTTTCATTGATTGTTTCAATGTGGTACCACTTTACTACGTGATCCAATCCAGAAATAGCCCAGGATCTAGCCATGAAGTATGAGAAATATGCGATAGTAAGAGCCTGATGAGGGCAAATCCTAGACCTATCCCAGACCTAACTTACGTTATCCTCTAAAATATTGATCGAAACCAGGTTTAATTGACTGTTTCAGCGTGGTACCACATTACTACATGATACAATGCAGAAACAGCCCAGGATCTAGCCATGAAGTATGAGAAATATGCGAAAGTATGAGCCTGATGAGGGCAAATCCTAGACGTAACCCAGACCTAACATGCGTTATCCTCTAAAATATTTATCAAGACCAGGTTTAATTGAATGCTTCAGTGTGGTACCACATTACTACGTGATCCAAACCAGAAAAAGCCCAGGATCCGTTCAACAAGTATGTGAAGAAAGCGAAAGTATGAGTCTGATTCCCTCAGGGGCTGCCAGCCTTTCAGCTGCAGTACGGGCTTAACGAACCCGGGGTACCCGAGTCATACACACACCGTAAGCCTCCTGTTGGTCGTCACAACGACCCATTCACAATTCCCTATTGGTTTTGTGAATGGTACGTGACGGCAGGCGGAACGGGGGTCTTGGCTTAACCGCCTGGGCCACGAGTATGGCGACTCTATAAAATCGCCCTCCAATCCTAAGCTATGGTGCGCGGCGATGGGATGCATGGTTGGGGGAGAAGGCCCAATCCCAAGCGACCACCTCCGGGGAACCTGCCGAACCCCCGGAGTATTAGGCTTACCCGGGTAAGGCGGCTCTGTCCGGGTGGACCTTTATTCCCGACCATCTCGTGGGATTTTTATGGACTCAGAAAATAAAATGGGTATGGGGCGGGTTTTGTCGGTTGGGGAGGACGGAGACGGGGTTGGGGTTAGGGTGGCGGCGCTCGCGCCCCACTCAGCGCCAGGTCCAGCTTCGTGGAGGGTGGAGGAGGACGACGAGACGGCGTCGGTCTCGTCCTTCTCCTCCAGCACGAGCCACATAGGCTCTAAGAGGAAGAGGACGGGGCAGGCCGTCGTCGAGGTGGGCGGGGCGATGAGCCCGTCGGTGAGGCTGAGTTGCCTCAGGGACGAGGTGACCGAGGAGATATCGGAGAGGATCTCCTCGTCCCTGAGGCGGGTGGAGAAAGTCGCCGCTGCCTGCGCCTTTAAGGGGCAGAAAAGCGGTGGCGCGGAGGCCCTGAAGGCCGCGGCGGAGGAAATGAGGGAGGCGGCGCGGGAGCTCAGAGGGCGGAACGCCCGTCTGCAGCTCCTGTTGGAGGAGGAGCGACAGGGGAGGAGGAGGGCAGAGGCGCTGTGGAACAGCGCGGCCCTCCCTCCCATCCTCCCTCCTCCTCCACCGCCGCGTCCCTCGGCGGAGGTAAATAAGCGGAGTGCGGCGGCAGTGGTGCGGGGCACCGCGGGCCCCTCCACCCGCACTCCGCCCGTAAAGAAGTCCCCGTCCTCCTCAGAAGACGATCTTCTGAGGAGGATTGGGGACATGATTGATGGCAAGCTGGCCGCCTTCCGGGAGGAGCTCCTCGCCGGAAGAGCGGTCAGCAGGAAGGCGGTGCCTCCCCGACCTGTTCCGGTACAGTCGGGGAAGGCAAAGAAGGGCGGAGTGAAGGCTCCGCCCACCGTTGCGGCACCAGGGCCCCGGGTCGCGACCCCCAAGGGGGGTGTACCCGTGGTCGCGGTTGTCGCGTCCTCCACAGCACCCTCCCAAGGGGGGGTGGCGTGGAGTGAGGTGGTGGGGCGGAAGGCGAAGCGGGCGGCGAGGAAGGCCTCGCAACCGCAGCCTCCGCCTCCGCCGCCGGCGGCCAAGGTAAAGGCCGCGAAGGTCGGGAAGGCACGACCAGGTCGTCCCCCAAAAACGGCAGCGGTGACGCTGACCGTTGCGCAGGGGGGCGACCTGACCCTCGCGGAGGCGATGCGGCTCGCCAGGGAGAATATCTCCCTGGAAGAGCTGGGCATCGCCTCCGTGAGGGCGAAGAGGGCCGTGACCGGGGGTCTCTTGCTGGAGATCCCCGGTGCAGAAGGCGGCGCGAAGGCGGATCGTCTCGCCCAGAGGCTCCGGGAGCAGCTGGGCGAGCGAGGTGTCCGGGTCGCCCGGCCCACGAAGCGCACGGAGATGCGCGTTTGTGGGCTGGACGACTCGGTCAGCGCACAGGATGTGTCCCGTGCCCTTGCGAGGGCGGGGGACTGTCCTGTGGAGGACCTGCGGATCGGAGAGATCCGCAGGTCGCCCTCCGGCCTCGGGTCGGTGTGGGCCCGGTGCCCCCTCTCCGCCGCCCGTAAGGTGGCGGAATCCGCGAGGGTGTTGGTGGGGTGGGTTTCGGCGCGAGTGGAAATCCTCGCGCCGCGCCCGCTCCAGTGTCACCGCTGCCTCGAATTGGGGCACGTGAGGCAGTGGTGCACCTCGCCGGTGGACCGCAGCGGTCAGTGTTACCGCTGCGGAGCCAAAGAGCACCGTGCGAGCCAGTGCTCGGCGGCCCCCCACTGCCCGCTGTGTGCGGACATGGGGAGGCCAGCCGATCACAGGGTGGGGAGCAAGAAGTGCTCCCCCCCCTCCCGGAAGGAGAGGAAGAGGCGGGCTGCACCGGCTCCGGTGCCGAGGGCGGTGGCATCGTCCTCCATGGAGGTGGACGGTGCTACGGGGACGGACGGCCGGGAGGAGGCTGGCGCGGCCATTAATTAATGCCGCCCCGCCTCCTCCTCCAGGCCAACCTCAACCACTGCCGCGCGGCACAGGACTTGATGTCCCAAGTCCTCGCGGAGTGGGGGGTTGGCCTGGCGGTCGCCGCCGAGCCGTACCGCGTCCCTGATCACCCTCATTGGGTGGGCGACGCGGACGGCTTGGTGGCGACGGTATGGGGAGGGGGCGACGGGTCCCCACCGTTCTCCTTGTTGGAGCGCGGTCGGGGATTCGTCGCCGTGGACTGGGGGGGAGTCGCTGTGGTGGGGTGCTACATTTCGCCCCGTAGCGGTCACGCTGCGTTCGAGCTGTACCTGGCCGAGGTCGCGGCATGCGTGCAGCGCTACGTGGCCCGGCCGGTGCTGGTCCTGGGGGATTTTAATGCCAAGTCGGTGGCTTGGGGATCCCCCAGGACCTCCGTTCGCGGCGGGATCCTGGGCGATTGGGCGGCGGGGCTCGACCTCCGGGTATTGAACCGGGGGTCGGAGCACACATGCGTGCGGCGATATGGGGGGTCCATCGTGGATGTTGGATTCGCGACCCCCAACGCCGTGCGCATGGTGTCGGGTTGGCACGTGGTCGCGGGGGCAGAGACACTCTCCGATCACCGGTACATCCGGATGGAGGTCTCTGCCGCCGCGAGTGCATCCCGACACGGCCGCCTGCGTGGCACCCCACCACGCCGCTGGGCGCTTCGGCGCCTGGACAAGGACGCCCGGATGGCAGCTGCCCTCGCTGCAACTTGGCCGCAGGGAGCGGCCGAGTTACCGAGCATAGAGGAGGAGGTCGCCCGGCTCGGAGCATTGGTCGCGGGTATTTGCGACGCGGCGATGCCTCGGGTCGGGCGGGCTTCTCCTCGCCGGGCGGTGTACTGGTGGTCGGACGCGATCGCGGAGTTGCGAGTCGCGACTGTCCGCGCCCGACGCCAGTACACCCGCGCGCGCCGTCGTCAACGTACAGGCGACGGCGTGGCGCGAGCGAGGGCAGCTGATGACCTGTATGGAGCATACCGCGTGGCGCGGGTTGCTCTGCAGGTCGCCATCAAACGGGCCAAGACCCAGGCATGGAAGGAGCTCCTCCAGACCCTTGATGACGATCCATGGGGGCGCCCATATAAGGTGGTGCTGAATAAGCTCCGCCCGTGGGCGCCACCCGTCACCGAGGGTCTTGACCCTCGGCTGCTGGAGGACGTGGTCAATACACTCTTCCCAATTGGAGAGAGGGGACCGCGTCCTCCGGCGGCGGCGGCTGTCCCAGTGGAGTGGACGGCCGAGCTGGGGGTCACGCAGGAGGAGCTGGCAGCGGCCATCAGACGGCTCGGGGTTCGTAACACGGCCCCGGGTCCGGATGGTGTGCCCGGCCGGGTTTGGGTCTTGACCCAGGGCGTCCTTGGGGCCGACCTCAGGCGGTTGTTCGACCGCTGCCTGAGGGACGGGCGATTCCCCCCCAGTTGGAAGGTGGCGAGGATGGTCCTCCTCCGGAAGGAGGGTCGGCCCGCGGAGTCTCCCTCCGCATACCGGCCCATTTGTCTCCTCGACGAGGTGGGCAAGCTCTTCGAGCGTGTGATTGCTGCCCGCCTCGTCGAGCACCTGTCGCGGGGTGATCCCGGTCTGGCCGACTGCCAGTTCGGTTTCCGGGGGGGCCGATCGACTATCGACGCGATAGGTCGTGTGAGGGCCCTCTCGGAGGCGGCCGTCTCCCGGGGAGGGGTGGCATTGGCAATATCCTTGGATATTGCCAATGCCTTTAACACCCTCCCCTGGGAAGGGATAAGGAGGGGGCTCGAATATCATCGAGTCCCCCCTTGTCTCAGGGCGGCCGTCGGGGATTATCTCCGCGGCAGGTGGATCGAGTATCCGGGCCGGGATGGTGATATGCGGAGGGAGGTGTACTGCGGTGTTCCGCAGGGGTCGGTCCTCGGGCCACTCCTGTGGAACATCGCGTACGACTCGGTGTTGCGGGCCGGCCTCCCCGACGGCGTCAGCACGGTGTGTTATGCGGATGACACACTGGTGCTGGCCGTCGGGGCGCACTGGGGGAGGGCCATGCGTCGCGCGGAGGAGGGGTCGCAACGCGTCGTCGACCGGATCAGGGGGATGGGGATGACGGTGGCGGTCCATAAGACCGAGGTGATTGCGTTTCATTCACCTCGGCAGGATCCGCCACCCCCTCTGATTCGGGTGGGTGGGGCTGACATCGAGGTGAAGCCCCAGATCAGGTATCTGGGGCTGATCCTCGATAGCCACTGGCGTTTCGAGAAGCATTTCCGCTGCCTGGTCCCCCGGTTGGAAAGGATGGTTGCGGCTCTGGGCCGGATCCTGCCCAACCTGGGGGGCCCGGCGGGCCGAGTTCGTCGCCTCTATGTGGCAATGGTCCAGTCGGTGGCCCTATACGGGGCTCCCGTCTGGGCGGACGACCTGGCTGCCTCCCGGCGCAGCATGACTATGCTGCGTCGGGTGCAGAGGCGCATGGCGCTCAGGGTCGTCCGCGGGTATCGGACCATGTCACATGAGGCGGCGACGGTTCTAGCGGGGATGCCGCCCATGGACCTGCTCGCGCGGTCGCACGCGGTGATGTACCGGCACCGCGTCGACCGTCGCGCGGGGGTGGGGGCGGTCCCGGGCGGGCAGGAACCTGCTTGGGGCGATTTGAAGCGCCAGGCCCGGCAGTCCGTGTTGCTCGCGTGGCAGGAGCGGCTGGCTCTGCCAACCGCGGGGCACCGGACTGTCGGGGCTGTTCGGCCGCTCCTGAAGGAGTGGCTGGACAGAGGCCATGGCAGCCTCACCTACCGGCTGGCACAGGTATTTTCCGGGCATGGCAGCTTCGGAAGATACCTGTGCCGGATAGGGAAGGAGCCGACGGCGCGTTGCTGCCACTGCGACGCTGAGCAGGACACGGCGGATCATACCCTGGAGGTATGCCCCGCGTGGGAGGGGGAGCGCCGTGTCCTGGTCGGCGTCGTCGGGCGGGATGTCTCGCTGCCGGGCGTGGTGCGCGCCATGCTCGGCAGCGAGGAGAAGTGGAGGGCCGTGGCCTCCTTCTGCGAGAACGTAATGTTGCAGAAGGAGGCCGCGGGGAGGGAGCGCGAGCTTCAGCGGCGCGCTGAAGCTCGCGCTCGTGCGGTGGCCCGAGGTCGTCGCCCGGTCGCGAGGCGTCACGGGCGGCCGCCTCGGCGTGGCGGATGACCTAGGCTGGGAGGGGGGTCCTGAGGGGACCCTCCTCCCGCCAGGCGGCGCCGGGTCGGACCGGTTGGGGGTAGGAGTGCCTCCCCCTACCGGTCCGACGCAAGGGGAGGCACCCTCGGCGGTCTGGTGCGGCCATGAACGCCCGGCCGCCGAGGGGTGGAAACAGGGTCGCGGGCGGTTGCGAGTTGGGGCTCGCAGCCGCCACTAAACGCGGCCCCGGGACGGATAGCGGCGGGATGGAGTGGCCCCGTCCCGCTGCTATGAGGCAGTGTGTCTACTGGGGGGACCGATTGTCCCCCCGGGGGATGGGCGCGAAAGCGCGGGCACGGGGAGGATACCGGAAGAATGCTTCGAGCGATTCCCGGTATCCTCCCAAAGCGTGCCGAAGTGTCACCGTGGGGTTTTTAGTGGGTAGGTCCCGCGCCTGTCGTTGTACGGGTGCGGGGAATCCCACACACCCCTCCCACCTCTCCGCAAGGAGGTGGGAGGGAGTCTTTCGAAGATTTTCCCCACGACAAAAAAAAAAAAAAAAAAAAAGTATGAGTCTGATGAGGGCTAATCCCAGACCTATCCCAGACCTAACATGCGTTATCCTCAAAAATATTGATCGAAACCAGGTATAATCGACTGCTTCAGTGTGGTACCACATTACTGCGTGATCCAAACTAGAAAAAAACCCAGGATCTCGTCAACGTGTATGTGAAGTGTGCGAAAGTATGAGTCTGATGAGGGCTAATCCCAGACCTATCCCAGACCTAACGTGCGTTATCCTCTAAAATATTTATCAAGACCAGGTTTAATTGAATGTTTCAGTGTGGTACCACATTACTACGTGTTCCAAACCAGAAAAAACCCAGGATCCGTTCAACAAGTATGTGAAGAAGGCGAAAGTATGAGTCTGATCAGTGAAATTCTCAGGCCTTACCTAGACCTAACATGCGTTATCCTCAAAAATATTGATGGAAACCAGGTTTAATTGACTGTTTCAGTGTTGTACTTCATTACTACGTGATCCAATCCAGAAAAAGCCCAGGATCTAGCCATGAAGTATGAGAAATATGCGAAAGAATGAGCCTGATGAGAGAAAATCCCAGACCTAACCTAGACCTAACATGCGTTATCCTCTAAAATATTTATCAAGACCAGGTTTAATTGATTGTTTCAGTGTGGACCCACATTACTACGTGATCCAAACCAGAAAAAACCCAGGATCCGTTCAACAGGTATGTGAAGAATGCGAAAGTATGAGTCTGATGAGTGAAAATCCCAGGCCTAACCTAGACCTAACATGCGTTATCCTAAAAAATATTGATCGAAACCTGGTTTAATCGACTGTTTCAGTGCGGTACCACATTACTATGTGATCCAAACCAGAAAATCACCCAGGATCTGTTCAACGAGTATGTGAAGTGTGCGAAAGTATGAGTCTGATGAGCGCAAATCCCAGACCTATCCCAGACCTAACATGCGTTATCCTCTAAAATATTTATCAAGACCAGGTTTAATTGATTGTTTCAGTGTGGACCCACATAACTACGTGATCCAAACCAGAAAAAACCCAGGATCCGTTCAACAAGTATGTGAAGAATGCGAAAGTATGAGTCTGATGAGTGAAAAAACCAGGCCTGACCTAGACCTAACATGCGTTATCCTCTAAAATATTGAGCGAAACCAGGTTTAATGGACTGTTTCAGTGTGGTACCACACTACTACGGGATCCAAACCAGAAAAAACCCAGGATCTGTTCAACAAGTATGTGAAAAACGCGACAGTATGGGCCTGATGAGGGCAAATCCCAGACCTATCCCAGACCTAACTTGCGTTGTCCCCTAAAATATTGATGGAAACCAGGTTCAATTGACTGTTTCAGTGTTGTACTACATTATTACGTGATGCAATCCAGAAAAGCTCAGTATCTAGCCATCAAGTATGAGAAATATGCGAAAGAATGAGCCTGATGAGAGCAAATCCCAGACCTATCCCAGACATAACTTGCGTTGTCCTCTAAAACATTGATGGAAACCAGGTTTAATTGACTGTTTCAGTGTTGTACTTCATTACTACGTGATGCAATCCAGAAAAAGCTCAGGATCTAGCCATCAAGTATGAGAAATATGCGAAAGAATGAGCCTGATGAGAGCAAATCCCAGACCTGTCCCAGACCTAACATGCGTTATCCTCAAAAATATTGTTCGAAACCTGGTTTAATCGACTGTTTCAGTGTGGTACCACATTACTATCTGATCCAAACCAGAAAATAACACAGGAACTGTTCAACGAGTATGTGAAGAAAGCGAAAGTATGAGTCTGATGAGGGCTAATCCCAGACCTATCCCAGACCTAACTTGCGATATCCTCTAAAATATTGATCGAAACCAGGTTTAATTGACTGTTTTATTGTGGTACCACACTACTACGGGATCCAAACCAGAAAAAACCCAGGATCTGTTCAACAAGTATGTGAAAAACGCGAAAGTATGAGCCTGATGAGGGCAAATCCCAGACCTATCCCAGACCTAACTTGCGTTGTCCTCTAAAATATTGATGGAAACCAGGTTTAGTTGATTGTTTCAGTGTGGTCCCACATTACTACGTGATCCAAACCAGAGAAAACCCAGGATCTGTTCAACATGTATGAGAAATATGCGAAAGAATGAGCCTGATGAGAGCAAATCCCAGACCTAACCTAGACCTAACATGAATTTTTCTCTAAAATATTGATCGAAACCAGGTTTAATTGACTGTTTCAGCGTTGTACCACATTACTACGTGATACAATCCAGAAACAGCCCAGGATCTAGCCCATGAAGTATGAGAGATATGCGAAAGTATGAGCCTGCTGAGGGCAAATCCTAGACCTAACCCAAGCCTAACATGCGTTATCCTCTAAAATATGTATCAAGACCAGGTTTAATTGATTGTTTCAGTGTGGTCCCACATTACAACGTGATCCAAACCAGAAAAAACCCAGGATCCGTTCAACAAGTATGTGAAGAATGCGAAAGTATGAGTCTGATGAGTGAAAATCCCAGGCCTAACCTAGACCTAACATGCGTTATCCTCAAAAATATAGATCGAAACCTGGTTTAATCGACTGTTTCAGTGTGGTACCACATTACTATGTGATCCAAACCAGAAAATAACCCAGGATCTGTTCAACGAGTATGTGAAGTGTGCGAAAGTATGAGTCTGATGAGGGCAAATCCCATACCTATCCCAGACCTAACATGCGTTATCCTCTAAAATATTTATCAAGACCAGGTGTAATTGATTCTTTCACTGTGGACCCACATTACTACGTGATCCAAACCAGAAAAAACCCAGCATCCGTTCAACACGTATGTGAAGAATGCGAAAGTATGAGTCTGATGAGTGAAAATCCCAGGCCTGACCTAGACCTAACATGCGTTATCCTCTAAAATATTGAGTGAAACCAGGTTTAATCGACTGTTTCAGTGTGGTACCACATTACTATGAGATCCAAACAAGAAAATAACCCAGGATCTGTTCAACGAGTATGTGAAGTGTGCGAAAGTATGTGTCTGATGAGGTCAAATCCCAGACCATTCCCAGACTTAACTTGCGTTATCCTCTAAGATATTGATCGCAACCAGGTTTAATCGACTGCTTCAGTGTGGTACCAAATTACTACGTGATCCAAACCAGAAAAAACCCAGGATCTGTTCAACAAGTATGTGAAAAACGCGAAAGTATGAGCCTGATGAGGGCAAATCCCAGACCTATCCCAGACCTAACTTGCGTTGTCCTCTAAAATATTGATGGAAACCAGGTTTAGTTGATTGTTTCAGTGTGGTCCCACATTACTACGTGATCCAAACCAGAGAAAGCCCAGGATCTGTTCAACATGTATGAGAAATATGCGAAAGAATGAGCCTGATGAGAGCAAATCCCAGACCTAACCTAGACCTAACATGAATTTTTCTCTAAAATATTGATCGAAACCAGGTTTGATTGACTGTTTCAGCGTTGTACCACATTACTACGTGATACAATCCAGAAACAGCCCAGGATCTAGCCCATGAAGTATGAGAGATATGCGAAAGTATGAGCCTGCTGAGGGCAAATCCTAGACCTAACCCAAGCCTAACATGCGTTATCCTCTAAAATATGTATCAAGACCAGGTTTAATTGATTGTTTCAGTGTGGTCCCACATTACAACGTGATCCAAACCAGAAAAAACCCAGGATCCGTTCAACAAGTATGTGAAGAATGCGAAAGTATGAGTCTGATGAGTGAAAATCCCAGGCCTAACCTAGACCTAACATGCGTTATCCTCAAAAATATAGATCGAAACCTGGTTTAATCGACTGTTTCAGTGTGGTACCACATTACTATGTGATCCAAACCAGAAAATAACCCAGGATCTGTTCAACGAGTATGTGAAGTGTGCGAAAGTATGAGTCTGATGAGGGCAAATCCCATACCTATCCCAGACCTAACATGCGTTATCCTCTAAAATATTTATCAAGACCAGGTGTAATTGATTCTTTCACTGTGGACCCACATTACTACGTGATCCAAACCAGAAAAAACCCAGCATCCGTTCAACACGTATGTGAAGAATGCGAAAGTATGAGTCTGATGAGTGAAAATCCCAGGCCTGACCTAGACCTAACATGCGTTATCCTCTAAAATATTGAGTGAAACCAGGTTTAATCGACTGTTTCAGTGTGGTACCACATTACTATGAGATCCAAACAAGAAAATAACCCAGGATCTGTTCAACGAGTATGTGAAGTGTGCGAAAGTATGTGTCTGATGAGGTCAAATCCCAGACCATTCCCAGACTTAACTTGCGTTATCCTCTAAGATATTGATCGAAACCAGGTTTAATCGACTGCTTCAGTGTGGTACCAAATTACTACGTGATCCAAACCAGAAAAAACCCAGGATCCGTTCAACAAGTATGTGAAGAATGCGAAAGTATGAGTCTGATGAGTGAAAAAACCAGGCCTGACCTAGACCTAACATGCGTTATCCTCAAAAATATTGATGGAAACCAGGTTTAATTGACTGTTTCAGTGTTGTACTTCATTACTACGTGATCCAATCCAGAAAAAGCCCAGGATCTAGCCATGAAGTATGAGAAATATGCGAAAGAATGAGCCTGATGAGAGAAAATCCCAGACCTAACCTAGACCTAACATGAATTATTCTCTAAAATATTGGTCGAAACCAGGTTTAATTGACTGATCCAGTGTGGTCCCACATTACTACGTGATCCAAACCAGAAAAAACCCAGGATCCGTTCAACAAGTATGTGAAGAATGCGAAAGTATGAGTGTGATGTGTGAAAATCCCACGCCTAACCTAGACCTAACATGCGTTATCCTCAAAAATATTGATCGAAACGTGGTTTAATCGACTCTTTCAGTGTGGTGCCACATTACTATGTGATCCAAACCAGAAAATAACCCAGGATCTGTTCAACGAGTATGTGAAGTGTGCGAAAGTATGAGTCTGATGAGGTCAAATCCCAGACCTATCCCAGACCTAACTTGCGTTATCCTCTAAAATATTGATCGAAACCAGGTTTAATTGAATGTTTCTGTGTGGTACCACATTACTACGTGATCCAAACCAGTAAAAACCCAGGATCCGTTCTACAAGTATGTGAAGAATGCGAAAGTATGAGTCTGATGAGTGAAAATCCCAGGCCTAACCCAGACCTAAGATGCTTTATCCTCTAAAATATTTATCCAGAACAGGTTTCATTGAATGTTTCAGTGTGGTACCACTTTACTACGTGATCCAATCCAGAAATAGCCCAGGATCTAGCCATGAAGTATGAGAAATATGCGATAGTAAGAGCCTGATGAGGGCAAATCCTAGACCTATCCCAGACCTAACTTGCGTTATCCTCTAAAATATTGATCGAAACCAGGTTTAATTGACTGTTTCAGCGTGGTACCACATTACTACGTGATACAATGCAGAAACAGCCCAGGATCTAGCCATGAAGTATGAGAAATATGCGAAAGTATGAGCCTGATGAGGGCAAATCCTAGACGTAACCCAGACCTAACACGCGTTATCCTCTAAAATATTTATCAAGACCAGGTTTAATTGAATGTTTCAGTGTGGTACCACATTACTACGTGATCCAAACCAGACAAAAACCCAGGATCCGTTCAACAAGTATGTGAGGAATGCGAAAGTATGAGTCTGATGAGTGAAAATCCCAGGCCTAACCTAGACCTAACATGCGTTGTCCTCAAAAATATTGATCGAAACCTGGTTTAATCGACAGTTTCAGTGTGGTACCACATTACTATGTGATCCAAACCAGTAAAAACCCAGGATCTGTTCAACGAGTATGTGAAGTGTGCGAAAGTATGAGTCTGATGAGGGCAAATCCCAGACCTATCCCAGACCTAACATGCGTTATCCTCTAAAATATTTATCAAGACCAGGTTTAATTGATTGTTTCAGTGTGGACCCACATTACTACTTGATCCAAACCAGAAAAAACCCAGGATCCGTTCAACAGGTATGTGAAGAATGCGAAAGTATGAGTCTGATGAGTGAAAATCCCAGGCCTAACCTAGACCTAACATGCGTTATCCTAAAAAATATTGATCGAAACCTGGTTTAATCGACTGTTTCAGTGCGGTAACACATTACTATGTGATCCAAACCAGAAAATCACCCAGGATCTGTTCAACGAGTATGTGAAGTGTGCGAAAGTATGAGTCTGATGAGCGCAAATCCCAGACCTATCCCAGACCTAACATGCGTTATCCTCTAAAATATTTATCAAGACCAGGTTTAATTGATTGTTTCAGTGTGGACCCACATAACTACGTGATCCAAACCAGAAAAAACCCAGGATCCGTTCAACAAGTATGTGAAGAATGCGAAAGTATGAGTCTGATGAGTGAAAAAACCAGGCCTGACCTAGACCTAACATGCGTTATCCTCTAAAATATTGAGCGAAACCAGGTTTAATGGACTGTTTCAGTGTGATACCACACTACTACGGGATCCAAACCAGAAAAAACCCAGGATCTGTTCAACAAGTATGTGAAAAACGCGACAGTATGGGCCTGATGAGGGCAAATCCCAGACCTATCCCAGACCTAACTTGCGTTGTCCCCTAAAATATTGATGGAAACCAGGTTTAATTGACTGTTTCAGTGTTGTACTACATTACTACGTGATGCAATCCAGAAAAGCTCAGTATCTAGCCATCAAGTATGAGAAATATGCGAAAGAATGAGCCTGATGAGAGCAAATCCCAGACCTATCCCAGACATAACTTGCGTTGTCCTCTAAAACATTGATGGAAACCAGGTTTAATTGACTGTTTCAGTGTTGTACTTCATTACTACGTGATGCAATCCAGAAAAAGCTCAGGATCTAGCCATCAAGTATGAGAAATATGCGAAAGAATGAGCCTGATGAGAGCAAATCCCAGACCTGTCCCAGACCTAACATGCGTTATCCTCAAAAATATTGTTCGAAACCTGGTTTAATCGACTGTTTCAGTGTGGTACCACATTACTATCTGATCCAAACCAGAAAATAACACAGGAACTGTTCAACGAGTATGTGAAGAAAGCGAAAGTATGAGTCTGATGAGGGCTAATCCCAGACCTATCCCAGACCTAACTTGCGATATCCTCTAAAATATTGATCGAAACCAGGTTTAATTGACTGTTTTATTGTGGTACCACACTACTACGGGATCCAAACCAGAAAAAACCCAGGATCTGTTCAACAAGTATGTGAAAAACGCGAAAGTATGAGCCTGATGAGGGCAAATCCCAGACCTATCCCAGACCTAACTTGCGTTGTCCTCTAAAATATTGATGGAAACCAGGTTTAGTTGATTGTTTCAGTGTGGTCCCACATTACTACGTGATCCAAACCAGAGAAAACCCAGGATCTGTTCAACATGTATGAGAAATATGCGAAAGAATGAGCCTGATGAGAGCAAATCCCAGACCTAACCTAGACCTAACATGAATTTTTCTCTAAAATATTGATCGAAACCAGGTTTAATTGACTGTTTCAGCGTTGTACCACATTACTACGTGATACAATCCAGAAACAGCCCAGGCTCTAGCCCATGAAGTATGAGAGATATGCGAAAGTATGAGCCTGCTGAGGGCAAATCCTAGACCTAACCCAAGCCTAACATGCGTTATCCTCTAAAATATGTATCAAGACCAGGTTTAATTGATTGTTTCAGTGTGGACCCACATTACTACGTGATCCAAACCAGTAAAAACCCAGGATCCGTTCTACAAGTATGTGAAGAATGCGAAAGTATGAGTCTGATGAGTGAAAATCCCAGGCCTAACCTAGACCTAACATGCGTTATCCTGAAAAATATTGATCGAAACCTGGTTTAATCGACTGTTTCAGTGTGGTACCACATTACTATGTGATCCAAACCAGAAAATAACCCGGGATCTGTTCAACGAGTATGTGAAGTGTGCGAAAGTATGAGTCTGATGAGGGCAAATCCCAGACCTATCCCATACCTAACATGTGTTATCCTCTAAAATATTTATCAAGACCAGGTTTAATTGATTGTTTCAGTGTGGACCCACATTACTACGTGATCCAAACCAGAAAAAACCCAGGATCCGTTCAACAAGTATGTGAAGAATGCGAAAGTATGAGTCTGATGAGTGAAAATCCCAGGCCTAACCCAGACCTAAGATGCTTTATCCTCTAAAATATTTATCCAGAACAGGTTTCATTGAATGTTTCAGTGTGGTACCACTTTACTACGTGATCCAATCCAGAAATAGCCCAGGATCTAGCCATGAAGTATGAGAAATATGCGATAGTAAGAGCCTGATGAGGGCAAATCCTAGACCTATCCCAGACCTAACTTGCGTTATCCTCTAAAATATTGATCCAAACCAGGTTTAATGGACTGTTTCAGTGTGGTACCACTTTACTACGTGATCCAAAGCAGAAAAAACCCTCGATCAGGTCAACATGTATGTTAAAACTGCGAAAGTATGACCCTGATCAGGGCAAATCCCAGGCCTAACCTAGACCTAACATGCGCTGTCATCTAAAATATAGATGGAAACCAGGTTTAATTGACTGTTTCAGTGTTGTACTTCATTACTACGTGATCCAATCCAGGAAAAGCCCAGGATCTAGCCCTCAAGTATGAGAAATATGCGAAAGAATGAGCCTGATGAGAGAAAATCCCAGACCTAACCTAGACCTAACATGAATTATTCTCTGAAATATTGGTCGAAACCAGGTTTAATTGACTGATTCAGTGTGGTCCCACATTACTACGTGATCCAAACCAGAAAAAACCCAGGATCCGTTCAACAAGTATGTGAAGAATGTGAAATATGTGTCTGATGAGTGAAAATCCCGGACCTAAACTAGACCTAACATGCGTTATCCTCAAAAATATTGATCGAAACGTGGTTTAATCGACTGTTTCAGTGTGGTGCCGCATTACTCTGTGATCCAAACCAGAAAAAAACCCAGGATCTGTTCAACGAGTATGTGAAGTGTACGAAAGTATGAGGCTGATGAGGTCAAATCCCAGACCAATCCCAGACTTAACTTGCGTTATCCTCTAAAATATTGATCGATGCCAGGTTTAATCGACTGCTTCAGTGTGGTACCACATTACTACGTGATCCAAACCAGAAAAAACCCAGGATCAGTTCAACAAGTATAAGAAGAATGCGAAAGTATGAGTCTGATGGGTGAAAATCCCAGGGCTAACCTAGACCTAACATGCGTTATCCTCTAAAATATTGATCCAAACCAGGTTTAATGGACAGTTTCAGTGTGGTACCACATTACTACGTGATATAAACCAGAAAAAACCCAGGATCCGTTCAACAAGTATGTGAGGAATGCGAAAGTATGAGTCTGATGAGTGAAAATCCCAGGCCTAACCTAGACCTAACATGCGTTATCCTCAAAAATATTGATCGAAACCAGGTTTAATCGACTGTTTCAGTGTGGTACCACATTACTACGTGATCCAAACCAGAAAAAACCCAGGATCAGTTCAACAAGTATAAGAAGAATGCGAAAGTATGAGTCTGATGAGTGAAAATCCCAGGGCTAACCTAGACCTAACATGCGTTATCCTCTAAAATATTGATCGAAACCTGGTTTAATCGACTGTCTCAGTTTGGTACCACATTACTATGTGATCCAAACCAGAAAATAACCCAGGATCTGTTCAACGAGTATGTGAAGTGTGCGAAAGTATGAGTCTGATGAGGGCTAATCCCACACCTATCCCAGACCTAACTTGCGTTATCCTCTAAAATATTGATCGAAACCAGGTTTAACCGACTGTTTCAGTGTGGAACCACATTACTACGCGATCCAAACCAGAAAAAACCGAGGATCAGTTCAACAAGTATGTGAAGAATGCGAAAGTATGAGTCTGATAAGTGAAAATCCCAGGCCTAACCTAGACCTAACATGCGTTATCCTCAAAAATATTGATCGAAACCTGGTTTAGTCGACTGTTTGAGTGTAGTATCACACTACTACGTGACCCAAACCAGAAAAAACCCAGGATCTGTTCAACGAGTATGTGAAGTGTGCGAAAGTATGAGTCTGATGAGGGCAAATCCCAGACCTATCCCAGACCTAACATGTGTTATCCTCTAAAATATTTATCAAGAGCAGGTTTAATTGATTGTTTCAGTGTGGACCCACATTACTACGTGATCCAAACCAGAAAAAACCCAGGATCCGTTCTACAAGTATGTGAAGAATGCGAAAGTATGAGTCTGATGAGTGAAAACCCCAGGCCTAACCTAGACCTAACATGCGTTATCCTGAAAAATATTGATCGAAACCTGGTTTAATCGACTGTTCCAGTGTGGTACCACATTACTATGTGATCCAAACCAGAAAATAACCCAGGATCTGTTCAACGAGTATGTGAAGTGTGCGAAAGTATGAGTCTGATGAGGGCTAATCCCAGACCTATCCCAGACCTAACTTGCGTTATCCTCTAAAATATTGATCGAAACCAGGTTTAATCGACTGTTTCAGTGTGGTACCACATTACTACGTGATCCAAACCAGAAAAAACCCAGGATCAGTTCAACAAGTATAAGAAGAATGCGAAAGTATGAGTCTGATGAGTGAGAATCCCAGGGCTAACCTAGACCTAACATGCGTTATCCTCTAAAATATTGATCGAAACCTGGTTTAATCGACTGTCTCAGTTTGGTACCACATTACTATGTGATCCAAACCGAAAATAACCCAGGATCTGTTCAACGAGTATGTGAAGTGTGCGAAATTATGAGTCTGATGAGGGCTAATCCCAGACCTATCCCAGACCTAACTTGCGTTATCCTCTAAAATATTGATCGAAACCAGGTTTAACCGACTGTTTCAGTGTGGAACCACATTACTACGTGATCCAAACCAGAAAAAACCCAGGATCAGTTCAACAAGTATGTGAAGAATGCGAAAGTATGAGTCTAATGAGTGAAAATCCCAGGCCTAACCTAGACCTAACATGCGTTATCCTCAAAAATATAGATCGAAACCTGGTTTAATCGACTGTTTCAGTGTGGTACCACATTACTATGTGATCCAAACCAGAAAATAACCCAGGATGTGTTCAACGAGTATGTGAAGTGTGCGAAAGTATGAGTCTGATGAGGGCAAATCCCATACCTATCCCAGACCTAACATGCGTTATCCTCTAAAATATTTATCAAGACCAGGTGTAATTGATTCTTTCACTGTGGACCCACATTACTACGTGATCCAAACCAGAAAAAACCCAGCATCCGTTCAACACGTATGTGAAGAATGCGGAAGTATGAGTCTGATGAGTGAAAATCCCAGGCCTGACCTAGACCTAACATGCGTTATCCTCTAAAATATTGAGTGAAACCAGGTTTAATCGACTGTTTCAGTGTGGTACCACATTACTATGAGATCCAAACAAGAAAATAACCCAGGATCTGTTCAACGAGTATGTGAAGTGTGCGAAAGTATGTGTCTGATGAGGTCAAATCCCAGACCATTCCCAGACTTAACTTGCGTTATCCTCTAAGATATTGATCGAAACCAGGTTTAATCGACTGCTTCAGTGTGGTACCAAATTACTACGTGATCCAAACCAGAAAAAACCCAGGATCAGTTCAACAAGTATGAGAAGAATGCGAAAGTATGAGCCTGATGAGGGCGAATCCCAGACCTATGCCAGACCTAACTTGCGTTATCTTCTAAAATATTGATCGAAACCAGGTTTAATTGACTGTTTCAGCGTGGTACCACATTACTACGTGACCCAAACCAGAAATACCCAGGAGCTGTTCAACAAGTATGTGAAAAACGCGAAAGTATGAGCCTGATGAGGGCAAATCCCGGACCTATCCCAGACCTAACTTGCGTTATCCTCTAAAATATTGATCGAAACCAGGTTTAATTGAATGTTTCTGTGCGGTACCACATTACTACGTGATCCAAACCAGTAAAAACCCAGGATCCGTTCTACAAGTATGTGAAGAATGCGAAAGTATGAGTCTGATGAGTGAAAATCCCAGGCCTAACCTAGACCTAACATGCGTTATCCTGAAAAATATTGATCGAAACCTGGTTTAATCGACTGTTTCAGTGTGGTACCACATTACTATGTGATCCAAACCAGAAAATAACCCGGGATCTGTTCAACGAGTATGTGAAGTGTGCGAAAGTATGAGTCTGATGAGGGCAAATCCCAGACCTATCCCATACCTAACATGTGTTATCCTCTAAAATATTTATCAAGACCAGGTTTAATTGATTGTTTCAGTGTGGACCCACATTACTACGTGATCCAAACCAGAAAAAACCCAGGATCCGTTCAACAAGTATGTGAAGAATGCGAAAGTATGAGTCTGATGAGTGAAAATCCCAGGCCTAACCCAGACCTAAGATGCTTATCCTCTAAAATATTTATCCAGAACAGGTTTCATTGAATGTTTCAGTGTGGTACCACTTTACTACGTGATCCAATCCAGAAATAGCCCAGGATCTAGCCATGAAGTATGAGAAATATGCGATAGTAAGAGCCTGATGAGGGCAAATCCTAGACCTATCCCAGACCTAACTTGCGTTATCCTCTAAAATATTGATCCAAACCAGGTTTAATGGACTGTTTCAGTGTGGTACCACTTTACTACGTGATCCAAAGCAGAAAAAACCCTCGATCAGGTCAACATGTATGTTAAAACTGCGAAAGTATGACCCTGATCAGGGCAAATCCCAGGCCTAACCTAGACCTAACATGCGCTGTCATCTAAAATATTGATGGAAACCAGGTTTAATTGACTGTTTCAGTGTTGTACTTCATTACTACGTGATCCAATCCAGGAAAAGCCCAGGATCTAGCCCTCAAGTATGAGAAATATGCGAAAGAATGAGCCTGATGAGAGAAAATCCCAGACCTAACCTAGACCTAACATGAATTATTCTCTGAAATATTGGTCGAAACCAGGTTTAATTGACTGATTCAGTGTGGTCCCACATTACTACGTGATCCAAACCAGAAAAAACCCAGGATCCGTTCAACAAGTATGTGAAGAATGTGAAATATGTGTCTGATGAGTGAAAATCCCGGACCTAAACTAGACCTAACATGCGTTATCCTCAAAAATATTGATCGAAACGTGGTTTAATCGACTGTTTCAGTGTGGTGCCGCATTACTCTGTGATCCAAACCAGAAAAAAACCCAGGATCTGTTCAACGAGTATGTGAAGTGTACGAAAGTATGAGGCTGATGAGGTCAAATCCCAGACCAATCCCAGACTTAACTTGCGTTATCCTCTAAAATATTGATCGATGCCAGGTTTAATCGACTGCTTCAGTGTGGTACCACATTACTACGTGATCCAAACCAGAAAAAACCCAGGATCAGTTCAACAAGTATAAGAAGAATGCGAAAGTATGAGTCTGATGGGTGAAAATCCCAGGGCTAACCTAGACCTAACATGCGTTATCCTCTAAAATATTGATCCAAACCAGGTTTAATGGACAGTTTCAGTGTGGTACCACATTACTACGTGATATAAACCAGCAAAAACCCAGGATCCGTTCAACAAGTATGTGAGGAATGCGAAAGTATGAGTCTGATGAGTGAAAATCCCAGACCTATCCCAGACCTAACATGTGTTATCCTCTAAAATATTTATCAAGAGCAGGTTTAATTGATTGTTTCAGTGTGGACCCACATTACTACGTGATCCAAACCAGAAAAAACCCAGGATCCGTTCTACAAGTATGTGAAGAATGCGAAAGTATGAGTCTGATGAGTGAAAACCCCAGGCCTAACCTAGACCTAACATGCGTTATCCTGAAAAATATTGATCGAAACCTGGTTTAATCGACTGTTCCAGTGTGGTACCACATTACTATGTGATCCAAACCAGAAAATAACCCAGGATCTGTTCAACGAGTATGTGAAGTGTGCGAAAGTATGAGTCTGATGAGGGCTAATCCCAGACCTATCCCAGACCTAACTTGCGTTATCCTCTAAAATATTGATCGAAACCAGGTTTAATCGACTGTTTCAGTGTGGTACCACATTACTACGTGATCCAAACCAGAAAAAACCCAGGATCAGTTCAACAAGTATAAGAAGAATGCGAAAGTATGAGTCTGATGAGTGAGAATCCCAGGGCTAACCTAGACCTAACATGCGTTATCCTCTAAAATATTGATCGAAACCTGGTTTAATCGACTGTCTCAGTTTGGTACCACATTACTATGTGATCCAAACCGAAAATAACCCAGGATCTGTTCAACGAGTATGTGAAGTGTGCGAAATTATGAGTCTGATGAGGGCTAATCCCAGACCTATCCCAGACCTAACTTGCGTTATCCTCTAAAATATTGATCGAAACCAGGTTTAACCGACTGTTTCAGTGTGGAACCACATTACTACGTGATCCAAACCAGAAAAAACCCAGGATCAGTTCAACAAGTATGTGAAGAATGCGAAAGTATGAGTCTAATGAGTGAAAATCCCAGGCCTAACCTAGACCTAACATGCGTTATCCTCAAAAATATTGATCGAAACCTGGTTTAGTCGACTGTTTGAGTGTAGTATCACACTACTACGTGACCCAAACCAGAAAAAACCCAGGATCTGTTCAACGAGTATGTGAAAAACGCGAAAGTATGAGCCTGATGAGGGCAAATCCCGGACCTATCCCAGACCTAACTTGCGTTATCCTCTAAAATATTGATCGAAACCGGGTTTAATTGAATGTTTCTGTGTGGTACCACATTACTATGTGATCCAAACCAGAAAATAACCCGGGATCTGTTCAACGAGTATGCGAAGTGTGCGAAAGTATGAGTCTGATGAGGGCAAATCCCAGACCTATCCCAGACCTAACATGTGTTATCCTCTAAAATATTTATCAAGACCAGGTTTAATTGATTGTTTCAGTGTGGACCCACATTACTACGTGATCCACACCAGAAAAAACCCAGGATCCGTTCAACAAGTATGTGAAGAATGCGAAAGTATGAGTCTGATGAGTGAAAATCCCAGGCCTAACCCAGACCTAAGATGCTTTATCCTCTAAAATATTTATCCAGAACAGGTTTCATTGAATGTTTCACTGTGGTACCACTTTACTACGTGATGCAATCCAGAAATAGCCCAGGATCTAGCCATGAAGTATGAGAAATATGCGAAAGAATGAGCCTGATGAGAGCAAATCCCAGACCTATCCCAGACCTAACTTGCGTTGTCCTCTAAAACATTGATGGAAACCAGGTTTAATTGACTGTTTCAGTGTTGTACTTCATTACTACGTGATGCAATCCAGAAAAAGTTCAGGATCTAGCCATCAAGTATGAGAAATATGCGAAAGAATGAGCCTGATGAGAGCAAATCCCAGACCTAACCTAGACCTAACATGAATTATTCTCTAAAATATTGATCGAAACCAGGTTTAATCGACTGCTTCAGTGTGGTACCACATTACTATGTGATCCAAACCAGAAAATAACGCAGGATCTGTTCAACGAGTATGTGAAGAAAGCGAAAGTATGAGTCTGATGAGGGCTAATCCCAGACCTATCCCAGACCTAACTTGCGATATCCTCTAAAATATTGATCGAAGCCAGGTTTAATTGACTGTTTTATTGTGGTACCACACTACTACGGGATCCAAACCAGAAAAAACCCAGGATCTGTTCAACAAGTATGTGAAAAACGCGAAAGTATGAGCCTGATGAGGGCAAATCCCAGACCTATCCCAGACCTAACATGCGTTATCCTCAAAAATATAGATCGAAACCTGGTTTAATCGACTGTTTCAGTGTGGTACCACATTACTATGTGATCCAAACCAAAAAATAACCCAGGACCTGTTCAACGAGTATGTGAAGTGTGCGAAAGTTTGAGTCTGATGAGGGCAAATCCCATACCTATCCCAGACCTAACATGCGTTATCCTCTAAAATATTGATCCAAACCAGGTTTAATTGACTGTTTC
Organism: Colletes latitarsis; assembly: GCF_051014445.1. NCBI lineage: Eukaryota > Metazoa > Arthropoda > Insecta > Hymenoptera > Colletidae > Colletes > Colletes latitarsis. The sequence continues at coordinate 13,175,896 of NW_027488366.1, forward strand.
AGTGTGGTCCCACATTACTACGTGATCCAAACCAGAAAAAACCCAGGATCCGTTCTACAAGTATGTGAAGAATGCGAAAGTATGAGTCTGATGAGTGAGAATCCCAGGCCTAACCTAGACCTAACATGCGTTATCCTCAAAAATATTGATCGAAACCTGGTTTAATCGACTGTTTCAGTGTGGTACCACATTACTATGTGATCCAAACCAGAAAGTAACCCAGGATCTGTTCAACGAGTATGTGAAGTGTACGAAAGTATGAGTCTGATGAGGTCAAATCCCAGACCAATCCCAGACTTAACTTGCGTTATCCTCTAAAATATTGATCGAAACCAGGTTTAATCGACTGTTTCAGTGTGGTACCACATTACTACGTGATCCAAACTAGAAAAAACCCAGGATCAGTTCAACAAGTATGAGAAGAATGCGAAAGTATGAGTCTGATGAGTGCAAATCCCAGGGCTAACCTAGCCCTAACATGCGTTATCCTCTAAAATATTGATCCAAACCAGGTTTAATGGACTGTTTCAGTGTGGTACCACACTACTACGTGATACAAACCAGAAAAAACCCAGGATATGTTCAACAAGTATGTGAAAAACGCGAAAGTATGAGCCTGATGAGGGCGAATCCCAGACCTATGCCAGACCTAACTTGCGTTATCCTCTAAAATATTGATCGAAACCAGGTTTAATTGACTGTTTCAGCGTGGTACCACAGTACTACGTGATACAATCCAGAAACAGCCCAGGATCTAGCCATGAAGTATGAGAAATATGCGAAAGTATGAGCCTGATGAGGGCAAATCCTAGACCTAACCCAAACCTAACATGCGTTATCCTCTAAAATATTTATCAAGACCAGGTTTAATTGAATGTTTCAGTGTGGTGCCACTTTACTACGTGATCCAAAGCAGAAAAAACCGTCGATCAGGTCAACATGTATGTTAAAACTGCGAAAGTATGACCCTGATGAGGGCAAATCCCAGGACTACCCTAGACCTAACTTGCGTTATCCTCTAAAATATTGATCGAAACCAGGTTTAATTCGCTGTTTCAGGGTGGTACCACATTACTACGTCATACATTCCAGAAACAGCCCAGGATCTAGCCATCAAGTATGAGAAATATGCGAAAGAATGAGCCTGATGAGAGCAAATCCCAGACCTAACCTAGACCTAACATGAATTATTCTCTAAAATATTGATCGAAACCAGGTTTAATCGACTGCTTCAGTGTGGTACCACATTACTATGTGATCCAAACCAGAAAATAACCCAGGATCTGTTCAACGAGTATGTGAAGTGTGCGAAAGTATGAGTCTGATGAGGTCAAATCCCAGACCTATCCCAGACCTAACTTGCGTTGTCCTCTAAGATATTGATGGAAACCAGGTTTAATTGACTGTTTCAGTGTTGTACTTCATTACTACGTGATGCAATCCAGAAAAAGCCCAGGATCTAGCCATCAAGTATGAGAAATATGCGAAAGAACGAGCCTGATGAGAGCAAATCCCAGACCTAACCTAGACCTAACATGAATTATTCTCTAAAATATTGATCGAAACCAGGTTTAATCGACTGCTTCAGTGTGGTACCACATTACTATGTGATCCAAACCAGAAAATAACCCAGGATCTGTTCAACGAGTATGTGAAGTTTGCGAAAGTATGAGTCTGATGAGGTCAAATCCCAGACCTATCCCAAACCTAACTATGAGTTATCCTCTAAAATATTGATCATAACCAGGTTTAATCGACTGTTTCAGTGTGGTACCACATTACTACGTGATCCAAACCAGAAAAAACCCAGGATCCGTTCAACAAGTATGTGAAAAACGCGACAGTATGGGCCTGATGAGGGCAAATCCCAGACCTATCCCAGACCTAACTTGCGTTGTCCTCTAAAATATTGATGGAAACCAGGTTTAATTGACTGTTTCAGTGTTGTACTTCATTACTACGTGATGCAATCCAGAAAAAGCCCAGGATCTAGCCATCAAGTATGAGAAATATGCGAAAGAACGAGCCTGATGAGAGCAAATTCCAGACCTAACCTAGACCTAACATGCGTTATCCTCTAAAATATTTATCAAGACCAGGTTTAATTGATTGTTTCAGTGTGGACCCACATAACTAAGTGATCCAAACCAGAAAAAACTCAGGATCCGTTCAACAAGTATGTGAAGAATGCGAAAGTATGAGTCTGATGAATGAAAAAACCAGGCCTGACCTAGACCTAACACGCGTTATCCTCTAAAATATTGAGCGAAACCAGGTTTAATGGACTGTTTCAGTGTGGTACCACACTACTACGGGATCCAAACCAGAAAAAACACAGGATCTGTTCAACAAGTATGTGAAAAACGCGACAGTATGGGCCTGATGAGGGCAAATCCCAGACCTATCCCAGACCTAACTTGCGTTGTCCTCTAAAATATTGATGGAAACCAGGTTTAATTGACTGTTTCAGTGTTGTACTTCATTACTACGTGATGCAATTCAGAAAAGCTCAGGATCTAGCCATCAAGTATGAGAAATATGCGAAAGAATGAGCCTGATGAGAGCAAATCCCAGACCTATCCCAGACCTAACTTGCGTTGTCCTCTAAAACATTGATGGAAACCAGGTTTAATTGACTGTTTCAGTGTTGTACTTCATTACTACGTGATGCAATCCAGAAAAAGCTCAGGATCTAGCCATCAAGTATGAGAAATATGCGAAAGAATGAGCCTGATGAGAGCAAATCCCAGACCTATCCCAGACCTACCATGCGTTATCCTCAAAAATATTGTTCGAAACCTGGTTTAATCGACTGTTTCAGTGTGGTACCACATTACTATGTGATCCAAACCAGAAAATAACACAGGATCTGTTCAACGAGTATGTGAAGAAAGCGAAAGTATGAGTCTGATGAGGGCTAATCCCAGACATATCCCAGACCTAACTTGCGATATCCTCTAAAATATTGATCGAAACCAGGTTTAATTGACTGTTTTATTGTGGTACCACACTACTACGGGATCCAAACCAGAAAAAACCCAGGATCTGTTCAACAAGTAGGTGAAAAACGCGAAAGTATGAGCCTGATGAGGGCAAATCCCAGACCTATCCCAGACCTAACATGCGTTATCCTCAAAAATATAGATCGAAACCTGGTTTAATCGACTGTTTCAGTGTGGTACCACATTACTATGTGATCCAAACCAGAAAATAACCCAGGACCTGTTCAACGAGTATGTGAAGTGTGCGAAAGTATGAGTCTGATGAGGGCTAATCCCATACCTATCCCAGACTTAACCTGCGTTATCCTCTAAAATATTGACCGAAACCAGGTTTAATCGACTGTTTCAGTGTGGTACCACATTACTACGTGATCCAAACCAGAAAAAACCCAGGATCAGTTCAACAAGTATGAGAAGAATGCGAAAGTATGAGTCTGATGAGTGCAAATCCCAGGGCTAACCTAGCCCTAACATGCGTTATCCTCTAAAATATTGATCCAAACCAGGTTTAATTGACTGTTTCAGCGTGGTACCACAGTACTACGTGATACAATCCAGAAACAGCCCAGGATCTAGCCATGAAGTATGAGAAATATGCGAAAGTATGAGCCTGATGAGGGCAAATCCTAGACCTGACCCAAACCTAACATGCGTTATCCTCTAAAATATTTATCAAGACCAGGTTTAATTGAATGTTTCAGTGTGGTGCCACTTTACTACGTGATCCAAAGCAGAAAAAACCGTCGATCAGGTCAACATGTATGTTAAAACTGCGAAAGTATGACCCTGATGAGGGCAAATCCCAGGACTACCCTAGACCTAACTTGCGTGATCCTCTAAAATATTGATCGAAACCAGGTTTAATTCGCTGTTTCAGGGTGGTACCACATTACTACGTCATACAATCCAGAAACAGCCCAGGATCTAGCCATCAAGTATGAGAAATATGCGAAAGAATGAGCCTGATGAGAGCAAATCCCAGACCTAACCTAGACCTAACATGAATTATTCTCTAAAATATTGATCGAAACCAGGTTTAATCGACTGCTTCAGTGTGGTACCACATTACTATGTGATCCAAACCAGAAAATAACCCAGGATCTGTTCAACGAGTATGTGAAGTGTGCGAAAGTATGAGTCTGATGAGGGCTAATCCCAGACCTATCCCAGACCTAACTTGCGTTATCCTCTAAAATATTGATCGAAACCAGGTTTAATTGAATGTTTCTGTGTGGTACCACATTACTATGTGATCCAAACCAGAAAATAACCCGGGATCTGTTCAACGAGTATGCGAAGTGTGCGAAAGTATGAGTCTGATGAGGGCAAATCCCAGGCCTAACCTAGACCTAACATGCGTTATCCTCAAAAATATTGATCGAAACCTGGTTTAGTCGACTGTTTGAGTGTAGTATCACACTACTACGTGACCCAAACCAGAAAAAACCCAGGATCTGTTCAACGAGTATGTGAAAAACGCGAAAGTATGAGCCTGATGAGGGCAAATCCCGGACCTATCCCAGACCTAACTTGCGTTATCCTCTAAAATATTTATCAAGACCAGGTTTAATTGATTGTTTCAGTGTGGACCCACATTACTACGTGATCCACACCAGAAAAAACCCAGGATCCGTTCAACAAGTATGTGAAGAATGCGAAAGTATGAGTCTGATGAGTGAAAATCCCAGGCCTAACCCAGACCTAAGATGCTTTATCCTCTAAAATATTTATCCAGAACAGGTTTCATTGAATGTTTCAGTGTGGTACCACTTTACTACGTGATCCAATCCAGAAATAGCCCAGGATCTAGCCATGAAGTATGAGAAATATGCGATAGTAAGAGCCTGATGAGGGCAAATCCTAGACCTATCCCAGACCTAACTTGCGTTATCCTCTAAAATATATATCGAAACCAGGTTTAATTGACTGTTTTGAGCGTGGTACCACATTACTACGTGATACAATGCAGAAACAGCCCAGGATCTAGCCATGAAGTATGAGAAATATGCGAAAGTATGAGCCTGATGAGGGCAAATCCTAGACGTAACCCAGACCTAACATGCGTTATCCTCTAAAATATTTATCAAGACCAGGTTTAATTGAATGTTTCAGTGTGGTACCACATTACTACGTGATCCAAACCAGACAAAAACCCAGGATCCGTTCAACAAGTATGTGAGGAATGCGAAAGTATGAGTCTGATGAGTGAAAATCCCAGGCCTAACCTAGACCTAACATGCGTTATCCTCTAAAATATTGAGCGAAACCAGGTTTAATGGACTGTTTCAGTGCGGTACCACATTACTATGTGATCCAAACCAGTAAAAACCCAGGATCTGTTCAACGAGTATGTGAAGTGTGCGAAAGTATGAGTCTGATGAGGGCAAATCCCAGACCTATCCCAGACCTAACATGCGTTATCGTCTAAAATATTTATCAAGACCAGGTTTAATTGATTGTTTCAGTGTGGACCCACATTACTACGTGATCCAAACCAGAAAAAACCCAGGATCCGTTCAACAGGTATGTGAAGAATGCGAAAGTATGAGTCTGATGAGTGAAAATCCCAGGCCTAACCTAGACCTAACATGCGTTATCCTAAAAAATATTGATCGAAACCTAGTTTAATCGACTGTTTCAGTGCGGTACCACATAACTATGTGATCCAAACCAGAAGATAACCCAGGATCTGTTCAACGAGTATGTGAAGTGTGCGAAAGTATGAGTCTGATGAGCGCAAATCCCAGACCTATCCCAGACCTAACATGCGTTATCCTCTAAAATATTTATCAAGACCAGGTTTAATTGATTGTTTCAGTGTGGACCCACATAACTAAGCGATCCAAACCAGAAAAAACCCAGGATCCGTTCAACAAGTATGTGAAGAATGCGAAAGTATGAGTCTGATGAATGAAAAAACCAGGCCTGACCTAGACCTAACATGCGTTATCCTCAAAAATATTGTTCGAAACCTGGTTTAATCGACTGTTTCAGTGTGGTACCACATTACTATGTGATCCAAACCAGAAAATAACACAGGATCTGTTCAACGAGTATGTGAAGAAAGCGAAAGTATGAGTCTGATGAGGGCTAATCCCAGACCTATCCCAGACCTAACTTGCGATATCCTCTAAAATATTGATCGAAACCAGGTTTAATTGACTGTTTTATTGTGGTACCACACTACTACGGGATCCAAACCAGAAAAAACCCAGGATCTGTTCAACAAGTATGTGAAAAACGCGAAAGTATGAGCCTGATGAGGGCAAATCCCAGACCTATCCCAGACCTAACATGCGTTATCCTCAAAAATATAGATCGAAACCTGGTTTAATCGACTGTTTCAGTGTGGTACCATATTACTATGTGATCCAAACCAGAAAATAACCCAGGACCTGTTCAACGAGTATGTGAAGTGTGCGAAAGTATGAGTCTGATGAGGGCAAATCCCATACCTATCCCAGACCTAACATGCGTTATCCTCTAAAATATTGATCCAAACCAGGTTTAATTGACTGTTTCAGTGTGGTCCCACATTACTACGTGATCCAAACCAGAAAAAACCCAGGATCCGTTCTACAAGTATGTGAAGAATGCGAAAGTATGAGTCTGATGAGTGAGAATCCCAGGACTAACCTAGACCTAACATGCGTTATCCTCAAAAATATTGATCGAAACCTGGTTTAATCGACTGTTTCAGTGTGGTACCACATTACTATGTGATCCAAACCAGAAAATAACCCAGGATCTGTTCAACGAGTATGTGAAGTTTGCGAAAGTATGAGTCTGATGAGGTCAAATCCCAGACCTATCCCAAACCTAACTATGCGTTATCCTCTAAAATATTGATCATAACCAGGTTTAATCGACTGTTTCAGTGTGGTACCACATTACTACGTGATCCAAACCAGAAAAAACCCAGGATCCGTTCTACAAGTATGTGAAGAATGCGAAAGTATGAGTCTGATGAGTGAAAACCCCAGGCCTAACCTAGACCTAACATGCGTTATCCTGAAAAATATTGATCGAAACCTGGTTTAATCGACTGTTCCAGTGTGGTACCACATTACTATGTGATCCAAACCAGAAAATAACCCAGGATCTGTTCAACGAGTATGTGAAGTGTGCGAAAGTATGAGTCTGATGAGGGCTAATCCCAGACCTATCCCAGACCTAACTTGCGTTATCCTCTAAAATATTGATCGAAACCAGGTTTAATCGACTGTTTCAGTGTGGTACCACATTACTACGTGATCCAAACCAGAAAAAACCCAGGATCAGTTCAACAAGTATAAGAAGAATGCGAAAGTATGAGTCTGATGAGTGAGAATCCCAGGGCTAACCTAGACCTAACATGCGTTATCCTCTAAAATATTGATCGAAACCTGGTTTAATCGACTGTCTCAGTTTGGTACCACATTACTATGTGATCCAAACCGAAAATAACCCAGGATCTGTTCAACGAGTATGTGAAGTGTGCGAAATTATGAGTCTGATGAGGGCTAATCCCAGACCTATCCCAGACCTAACTTGCGTTATCCTCTAAAATATTGATCGAAACCAGGTTTAACCGACTGTTTCAGTGTGGAACCACATTACTACGTGATCCAAACCAGAAAAAACCCAGGATCAGTTCAACAAGTATGTGAAGAATGCGAAAGTATGAGTCTAATGAGTGAAAATCCCAGGCCTAACCTAGACCTAACATGCGTTATCCTCAAAAATATTGATCGAAACCTGGTTTAGTCGTCTGTTTGAGTGTAGTATCACACTACTACGTGACCCAAACCAGAAAAAACCCAGGATCTGTTCAACGAGTATGTGAAAAACGCGAAAGTATGAGCCTGATGAGGGCAAATCCCGGACCTATCCCAGACCTAACTTGCGTTATCCTCTAAAATATTGATCGAAACCAGGTTTAATTGAATGTTTCTGTGTGGTACCACATTACTATGTGATCCAAACCAGAAAATAACCCGGGATCTGTTCAACGAGTATGCGAAGTGTGCGAAAGTATGAGTCTGATGAGGGCAAATCCCAGACCTATCCCAGACCTAACATGTGTTATCCTCTAAAATATTTATCAAGACCAGGTTTAATTGATTGTTTCAGTGTGGACCCACATTACTACGTGATCCACACCAGAAAAAACCCAGGATCCGTTCAACAAGTATGTGAAGAATGCGAAAGTATGAGTCTGATGAGTGAAAATCCCAGGCCTAACCCAGACCTAAGATGCTTTATCCTCTAAAATATTTATCCAGAACAGGTTTCATTGAATGTTTCACTGTGGTACCACTTTACTACGTGATGCAATCCAGAAATAGCCCAGGATCTAGCCATGAAGTATGAGAAATATGCGAAAGAATGAGCCTGATGAGAGCAAATCCCAGACCTATCCCAGACCTAACTTGCGTTGTCCTCTAAAACATTGATGGAAACCAGGTTTAATTGACTGTTTCAGTGTTGTACTTCATTACTACGTGATGCAATCCAGAAAAAGTTCAGGATCTAGCCATCAAGTATGAGAAATATGCGAAAGAATGAGCCTGATGAGAGCAAATCCCAGACCTAACCTAGACCTAACATGAATTATTCTCTAAAATATTGATCGAAACCAGGTTTAATCGACTGCTTCAGTGTGGTACCACATTACTATGTGATCCAAACCAGAAAATAACGCAGGATCTGTTCAACGAGTATGTGAAGAAAGCGAAAGTATGAGTCTGATGAGGGCTAATCCCAGACCTATCCCAGACCTAACTTGCGATATCCTCTAAAATATTGATCGAAGCCAGGTTTAATTGACTGTTTTATTGTGGTACCACACTACTACGGGATCCAAACCAGAAAAAACCCAGGATCTGTTCAACAAGTATGTGAAAAACGCGAAAGTATGAGCCTGATGAGGGCAAATCCCAGACCTATCCCAGACCTAACATGCGTTATCCTCAAAAATATAGATCGAAACCTGGTTTAATCGACTGTTTCAGTGTGGTACCACATTACTATGTGATCCAAACCAGAAAATAACCCATGACCTGTTCAACGAGTATGTGAAGTGTGCGAAAGTTTGAGTCTGATGAGGGCAAATCCCATACCTATCCCAGACCTAACATGCGTTATCCTCTAAAATATTGATCCAAACCAGGTTTAATTGACTGTTTCAGTGTGGTCCCACATTACTACGTGATCCAAACCAGAAAAAACCCAGGATCCGTTCTACAAGTATGTGAAGAATGCGAAAGTATGAGTCTGATGAGTGAGAATCCCAGGCCTAACCTAGACCTAACATGCGTTATCCTCAAAAATATTGATCGAAACCTGGTTTAATCGACTGTTTCAGTGTGGTACCACATTACTATGTGATCCAAACCAGAAAGTAACCCAGGATCTGTTCAACGAGTATGTGAAGTGTACGAAAGTATGAGTCTGATGAGGTCAAATCCCAGACCAATCCCAGACTTAACTTGCGTTATCCTCTAAAATATTGATCGAAACCAGGTTTAATCGACTGTTTCAGTGTGGTACCACATTACTACGTGATCCAAACTAGAAAAAACCCAGGATCAGTTCAACAAGTATGAGAAGAATGCGAAAGTATGAGTCTGATGAGTGCAAATCCCAGGGCTAACCTAGCCCTAACATGAATTATCCTCTAAAATATTGATCCAAACCAGGTTTAATGGACTGTTTCAGTGTGGTACCACACTACTACGTGATACAAACCAGAAAAAACCCAGGATATGTTCAACAAGTATGTGAAAAACGCGAAAGTATGAGCCTGATGAGGGCGAATCCCAGACCTATGCCAGACCTAACTTGCGTTATCCTCTAAAATATTGATCGAAACCAGGTTTAATTGACTGTTTCAGCGTGGTACCACAGTACTACGTGATACAATCCAGAAACAGCCCAGGATCTAGCCATGAAGTATGAGAAATATGCGAAAGTATGAGCCTGATGAGGGCAAATCCTAGACCTAACCCAAACCTAACATGCGTTATCCTCTAAAATATTTATCAAGACCAGGTTTAATTGAATGTTTCAGTGTGGTGCCACTTTACTACGTGATCCAAAGCAGAAAAAACCGTCGATCAGGTCAACATGTATGTTAAAACTGCGAAAGTATGACCCTGATGAGGGCAAATCCCAGGACTACCCTAGACCTAACTTGCGTTATCCTCTAAAATATTGATCGAAACCAGGTTTAATTCGCTGTTTCAGGGTGGTACCACATTACTACGTCATACATTCCAGAAACAGCCCAGGATCTAGCCATCAAGTATGAGAAATATGCGAAAGAATGAGCCTGATGAGAGCAAATCCCAGACCTAACCTAGACCTAACATGAATTATTCTCTAAAATATTGATCGAAACCAGGTTTAATCGACTGCTTCAGTGTGGTACCACATTACTATGTGATCCAAACCAGAAAATAACCCAGGATCTGTTCAACGAGTATGTGAAGTGTGCGAAAGTATGAGTCTGATGAGGTCAAATCCCAGACCTATCCCAGACCTAACTTGCGTTGTCCTCTAAGATATTGATGGAAACCAGGTTTAATTGACTGTTTCAGTGTTGTACTTCATTACTACGTGATGCAATCCAGAAAAAGCCCAGGATCTAGCCATCAAGTATGAGAAATATGCGAAAGAACGAGCCTGATGAGAGCAAATCCCAGACCTAACCTAGACCTAACATGAATTATTCTCTAAAATATTGATCGAAACCAGGTTTAATCGACTGCTTCAGTGTGGTACCACATTACTATGTGATCCAAACCAGAAAATAACCCAGGATCTGTTCAACGAGTATGTGAAGTTTGCGAAAGTATGAGTCTGATGAGGTCAAATCCCAGACCTATCCCAAACCTAACTATGAGTTATCCTCTAAAATATTGATCATAACCAGGTTTAATCGACTGTTTCAGTGTGGTACCACATTACTACGTGATCCAAACCAGAAAAAACCCAGGATCCGTTCAACAAGTATGTGAAAAACGCGACAGTATGGGCCTGATGAGGGCAAATCCCAGACCTATCCCAGACCTAACTTGCGTTGTCCTCTAAAATATTGATGGAAACCAGGTTTAATTGACTGTTTCAGTGTTGTACTTCATTACTACGTGATGCAATTCAGAAAAGCTCAGGATCTAGCCATCAAGTATGAGAAATATGCGAAAGAATGAGCCTGATGAGAGCAAATCCCAGACCTATCCCAGACCTAACTTGCGTTGTCCTCTAAAACATTGATGGAAACCAGGTTTAATTGACTGTTTCAGTGTTGTACTTCATTACTACGTGATGCAATCCAGAAAAAGCTCACGATCTAGCCATCAAGTATGAGAAATATGCGAAAGAATGAGCCTGATGAGAGCAAATCCCAGACCTATCCCAGACCTAACATGCGTTATCCTCAAAAATATTGTTCGAAACCTGGTTTAATCGACTGTTTCAGTGTGGTACCACATTACTATGTGATCCAAACCAGAAAATAACACAGGATCTGTTCAACGAGTATGTGAAGAAAGCGAAAGTATGAGTCTGATGAGGGCTAATCCCAGACATATCCCAGACCTAACTTGCGATATCCTCTAAAATATTGATCGAAACCAGGTTTAATTGACTGTTTTATTGTGGTACCACACTACTACGGGATCCAAACCAGAAAAAACCCAGGATCTGTTCAACAAGTATGTGAAAAACGCGAAAGTATGAGCCTGATGAGGGCAAATCCCAGACCTATCCCAGACCTAACATGCGTTATCCTCAAAAATATAGATCGAAACCTGGTTTAATCGACTGTTTCAGTGTGGTACCACATTACTATGTGATCCAAACCAGAAAATAACCCAGGACCTGTTCAACGAGTATGTGAAGTGTGCGAAAGTATGAGTCTGATGAGTGCAAATCCCAGGGCTAACCTAGCCCTAACATGCGTTATCCTCTAAAATATTGATCCAAACCAGGTTTAATGGACTGTTTCAGTGTGGTACCACACTACTACGTGATACAAACCAGAAAAAACCCAGGATCTGTTCAACGAGTATGTGAAAAACGCGAAAGTATGAGCCTGATGAGGGCGAATCCCAGACCTATGCCAGACCTAACTTGCGTTATCCTCTAAAATATTGATCGAAACCAGGTTTAATTGACTGTTTCAGCGTGGTACCACAGTACTACGTGATACAATCCAGAAACAGCCCAGGATCTAGCCATGAAGTATGAGAAATATGCGAAAGTATGAGCCTGATGAGGGCAAATCCTAGACCTGACCCAAACCTAACATGCGTTATCCTCTAAAATATTTATCAAGACCAGGTTTAATTGAATGTTTCAGTGTGGTGCCACTTTACTACGTGATCCAAAGCAGAAAAAACCGTCGATCAGGTCAACATGTATGTTAAAACTGCGAAAGTATGACCCTGATGAGGGCAAATCCCAGGACTACCCTAGACCTAACTTGCGTTATCCTCTAAAATATTGATCGAAACCAGGTTTAATTCGCTGTTTCAGGGTGGTACCACATTACTACGTCATACAATCCAGAAACAGCCCAGGATCTAGCCATCAAGTATGAGAAATATGCGAAAGAATGAGCCTGATGAGAGCAAATCCCAGACCTAACCTAGACCTAACATGAATTATTCTCTAAAATATTGATCGAAACCAGGTTTAATCGACTGCTTCAGTGTGGTACCACATTACTATGTGATCCAAACCAGAAAATAACCCAGGATCTGTTCAACGAGTATGTGAAGTGTGCGAAAGTATGAGTCTGATGAGGGCTAATCCCAGACCTATCCCAGACCTAACTTGCGTTATCCTCTAAAATATTGATCGAAACCAGGTTTAATTGAATGTTTCTGTGTGGTACCACATTACTATGTGATCCAAACCAGAAAATAACCCGGGATCTGTTCAACGAGTATGCGAAGTGTGCGAAAGTATGAGTCTGATGAGGGCAAATCCCAGGCCTAACCTAGACCTAACATGCGTTATCCTCAAAAATATTGATCGAAACCTGGTTTAGTCGACTGTTTGAGTGTAGTATCACACTACTACGTGACCCAAACCAGAAAAAACCCAGGATCTGTTCAACGAGTATGTGAAAAACGCGAAAGTATGAGCCTGATGAGGGCAAATCCCGGACCTATCCCTGACCTAACTTGCGTTATCCTCTAAAATATTTATCAAGACCAGGTTTAATTGATTGTTTCAGTGTGGACCCACATTACTACGTGATCCACACCAGAAAAAACCCAGGATCCGTTCAACAAGTATGTGAAGAATGCGAAAGTATGAGTCTGATGAGTGAAAATCCCAGGCCTAACCCAGACCTAAGATGCTTTATCCTCTAAAATATTTATCCAGAACAGGTTTCATTGAATGTTTCAGTGTGGTACCACTTTACTACGTGATCCAATCCAGAAATAGCCCAGGATCTAGCCATGAAGTATGAGAAATATGCGATAGTAAGAGCCTGATGAGGGCAAATCCTAGACCTATCCCAGACCTAACTTGCGTTATCCTCTAAAATATATATCGAAACCAGGTTTAATTGACTGTTTTGAGCGTGGTACCACATTACTACGTGATACAATGCAGAAACAGCCCAGGATCTAGCCATGAAGTATGAGAAATATGCGAAAGTATGAGCCTGATGAGGGCAAATCCTAGACGTAACCCAGACCTAACATGCGTTATCCTCTAAAATATTTATCAAGACCAGGTTTAATTGAATGTTTCAGTGTGGTACCACATTACTACGTGATCCAAACCAGACAAAAACCCAGGATCCGTTCAACAAGTATGTGAGGAATGCGAAAGTATGAGTCTGATGAGTGAAAATCCCAGGCCTAACCTAGACCTAACATGCGTTATCCTCTAAAATATTGAGCGAAACCAGGTTTAATGGACTGTTTCAGTGCGGTACCACATTAGTATGTGATCCAAACCAGTAAAAACCCAGGATCTGTTCAACGAGTATGTGAAGTGTGCGAAAGTATGAGTCTGATGAGGGCAAATCCCAGACCTATCCCAGACCTAACATGCGTTATCGTCTAAAATATTTATCAAGACCAGGTTTAATTGATTGTTTCAGTGTGGACCCACATTACTACGTGATCCAAACCAGAAAAAACCCAGGATCCGTTCAACAGGTATGTGAAGAATGCGAAAGTATGAGTCTGATGAGTGAAAATCCCAGTCCTAACCTAGACCTAACATGCGTTATCCTAAAAAATATTGATCGAAACCTAGTTTAATCGACTGTTTCAGTGCGGTACCACATAACTATGTGATCCAAACCAGAAGATAACCCAGGATCTGTTCAACGAGTATGTGAAGTGTGCGAAAGTATGAGTCTGATGAGCGCAAATCCCAGACCTATCCCAGACCTAACATGCGTTATCCTCTAAAATATTTATCAAGACCAGGTTTAATTGATTGTTTCAGTGTGGACACACATAACTAAGCGATCCAAACCAGAAAAAACCCAGGATCCGTTCAACAAGTATGTGAAGAATGCGAAAGTATGAGTCTGATGAATGAAAAAACCAGGCCTGACCTAGACCTAACATGCGTTATCCTCTAAAATATTGAGCGAAACCAGGTTTAATGGACTGTTTCAGTGTGGTACCACACTACTACGGGATCCAAACCAGAAAAAACCCAGGATCTGTTCAACAAGTATGTGAAAAACGCGACAGTATGGGCCTGATGAGGGCAAATCCCAGACCTATCCCAGACCTAACTTGCGTTGTCCTCTAAAATATTGATGGAAACCAGGTTTAATTGACTGTTTCAGTGTTGTACTTCATTACTACGTGATGCAATCCAGAAAAAGCTCAGGATCTAGCCATCCAGTATGAGAAATATGCGAAAGAATGAGCCTGATGAGAGCAAATCCCAGACCTATCCCAGACCTAACATGCGTTATCCTCAAAAATATTGTTCGAAACCTGGTTTAATCGACTGTTTCAGTGTGGTACCACATTACTATGTGATCCAAACCAGAAAATAACACAGGATCTGTTCAACGAGTATGTGAAGAAAGCGAAAGTATGAGTCTGATGAGGGCTAATCCCAGACCTATCCCAGACCTAACTTGCGATATCCTCTAAAATATTGATCGAAACCAGGTTTAATTGACTGTTTTATTGTGGTACCACACTACTACGGGATCCAAACCAGAAAAAACCCAGGATCTGTTCAACAAGTATGTGAAAAACGCGAAAGTATGAGCCTGATGAGGGCAAATCCCAGACCTATCCCAGACCTAACATGCGTTATCCTCAAAAATATAGATCGAAACCTGGTTTAATCGACTGTTTCAGTGTGGTACCATATTACTATGTGATCCAAACCAGAAAATAACCCAGGACCTGTTCAACGAGTATGTGAAGTGTGCGAAAGTATGAGTCTGATGAGGGCAAATCCCATACCTATCCCAGACCTAACATGCGTTATCCTCTAAAATATTGATCCAAACCAGGTTTAATTGACTGTTTCAGTGTGGTCCCACATTACTACGTGATCCAAACCAGAAAAAACCCAGGATCCGTTCTACAAGTATGTGAAGAATGCGAAAGTATGAGTCTGATGAGTGAGAATCCCAGGACTAACCTAGACCTAACATGCGTTATCCTCAAAAATATTGATCGAAACCTGGTTTAATCGACTGTTTCAGTGTGGTACCACATTACTATGTGATCCAAACCAGAAAATAACCCAGGATCTGTTCAACGAGTATGTGAAGTTTGCGAAAGTATGAGTCTGATGAGGTCAAATCCCAGACCTATCCCAAACCTAACTATGCGTTATCCTCTAAAATATTGATCATAACCAGGTTTAATCGACTGTTTCAGTGTGGTACCACATTACTACGTGATCCAAACCAGAAAAAACCCAGGATCCGTTCAACAAGTATGTGAAGAATGGGAAAGTATGAGTCTGATTAGTGAAAATCCCAGGCCTAACCTAGACCTAACATGCGTTATCCTCAAAAATATTGATCGAAACCTGGTTTAATCGACTGTTTCAGTGTGGTACCACATTACTATGTGATCCAAACCAGAAAATAACCCAGGATCTGTTCAACGAGTATGTGAAGTATGCGAAAGTATGAGTCTGATGAGGTCAAATCCCAGACCAATCCCAGACTTAACTGGCGTTATCCTCTAAGATATTGATGGAAACCAGGTTTAATCGACTGTTTCAGTGTGGTACCACATTACTACGTGATCCAAACCAGAAAAACCCCAAGATCAGTTCAACATGTATGAGAAGAATGCGAAAGTATGAGTCTGATGAGTGAAAATCCCAGGGCTAACCTAGACCTAACATGCGTTATCCTCTAAACAATTGATCCAAACCAGGTTTAATGGACTGTTTCAGTGTGGTACCACACTACTACGTGATACAAACCAGAAAAAACCCTCGATCAGGTCAACATGTATGTTAAAACTGCGAAAGTATGACCCTGATCAGGGCAAATCCCAGGCCTAACCTAGACCTAACATGCGCTGTCCTCTAAAATATTGATGGAAACCATGTTTAATTGACTGTTTCAGTGTTGTACTTCATTACTACGTGATCCACTCCAGAAAAAACCCAGGATCTGTTCAACGAGTATGTGAAGTGTGCGTAGGTATGAGTCTGATGAGGGCAAATCCCAGACCTATCCCAGACCTAACTTGCGTTATCCACTAAAATATTGATCGAAACCAGGTTTAACCGACTGCTTCAGTGTGGAACCACTTTACTACGTGATCCAAACCAGCAAAACCCAGTTTCAGTTCAACAAGTATGTGAAGAATGCGAAAGTATGAGTCTGATGAGTGAAAATCCCAGGCCTAACCTAGACCTAACATGCGTTGTCCTCAAAAATAGTGATCGAAACCTGGTTTTATCGACTGTTTCAGTGTGGTACCACATTACTATGTGATCCAAACCAGAAAATAACCCAGGATCTGTTCAACGAGTATGTGAAGTGTGCGAAAGTATGAGTCTGGTGAGGGCAAATCCCAGACCTATCCCAGACCTAACATGCGTTATCCTCTAAAATATTTATCAAGACCAGGTTTAATTGATTGTTTCAGTGTGGACCCACATAACTACGTGATCCAAACCAGAAAAAACCCAGGATCCGTTCAACAAGTATGTGAAGAATGCGAAAGTATGAGTCTGATGAGTGAAAATCCCAAGCCTAATCTAGACCTAACATGCGTTATCCTCAAAAATATTGATCGAAACCTGGTTTAATCGACTGTTTCAGTGTGGTACCACATTACTATGTGATCCAAACCAGAAAATAACCCAGGATCTGTTCAACGAGTATGTGAAGTGTGCGAAAGTATGAGTCTGATGAGGGCAAATCCCAGACCTATCCCAGACCTAACACGCGTTATCCTCTAAAATATTTATCAAGACCAGGTTTAATTGATTGTTTCAGTGTGGACCCACATAACTACGTGATCCAAACCAGAAAAAACCCAGGATCCGTTCAACAAGTATGTGAAGAATGCGAATGTATGAGTCTGATCAGTGAAAATCTCAGGCCTTACCTAGACCTAACTTGCGTTGTCCTCTAAAATATTGATGGAAACCAGGTTTCATTGACTGTTTCAGTGTTGTACTTCATTACTACGTGATGCAATCCAGAAAAAGCTCAGGATCTAGCCATCAAGTATGAGAAATATGCGAAAGAATGAGCCTGATGAGAGCAAATCCCAGACCTATCCCAAACCTAACTATGCGTTATCCTCTAAAATATTGATCATAACCAGGTTTAATCGACTGTTTCAGTGTGGTACCACATTACTACGTGATCCAAACCAGAAAAAACCCAGGATCCGTTCAACAAGTATGTGAAGAATGGGAAAGTATGAGTCTGATAAGTGAAAATCCCAGGCCTAACCTAGACCTAACATGCGTTATCCTCAGAAATATTGATCGAAACCTGGTTTAATCGACTGTTTCAGTGTGGTACCACATTACTATGTGATCCAAACCAGAAAATAACCCAGGATCTGTTCAACGAGTATGTGAAGTATGCGAAAGTATGAGTCTGATGAGGTCAAATCCCAGACCAATCCCAGACTTAACTTGCGTTATCCTCTAAGATATTGATGGAAACCAGGTTTAATCGACTGTTTCAGTGTGGTACCACATTACTACGTGATCCAAACCAGAAAAACCCCAAGATCAGTTCAACATGTATGAGAAGAATGCGAAAGTATGAGTCTGATGAGTGAAAATCCCAGGGCTAACCTAGACCTAACATGCGTTATCCTCTAAACAATTGATCCAAACCAGGTTTAATGGACTGTTTCAGTGTGGTACCACACTACTACGTGATACAAACCAGAAAAAACCCTCGATCAGGTCAACATGTATGTTAAAACTGCGAAAGTATGACCCTGATCAGGGCAAATCCCAGGCCTAACCTAGACCTAACATGCGCTGTCCTCTAAAATATTGATGGAAACCATGTTTAATTGACTGTTTCAGTGTTGTACTTCATTACTACGTGATCCACTCCAGAAAAAACCCAGGATCTGTTCAACGAGTATGTGAAGTGTGCGTAGGTATGAGTCTGATGAGGGCAAATCCCAGACCTATCCCAGACCTAACTTGCGTTATCCACTAAAATATTGATCGAAACCAGGTTTAACCGACTGTTTCAGTGTGGAACCACTTTACTACGTGATCCAAACCAGCAAAACCCAGTTTCAGTTCAACAAGTATGTGAAGAATGCGAAAGTATGAGTCTGATGAGTGAAAATCCCAGGCCTAACCTAGACCTAACATGCGTTGTCCTCAAAAATAGTGATCGAAACCTGGTTTTATCGACTGTTTCAGTGTGGTACCACATTACTATGTGATCCAAACCAGAAAATAACCCAGGATCTGTTCAACGAGTATGTGAAGTGTGCGAAAGTATGAGTCTGGTGAGGGCAAATCCCAGACCTATCCCAGACCTAACATGCGTTATCCTCTAAAATATTTATCAAGACCAGGTTTAATTGATTGTTTCAGTGTGGACCCACATAACTACGTGATCCAAACCAGAAAAAACCCAGGATCCGTTCAACAAGTATGTGAAGAATGCGAATGTATGAGTCTGATCAGTGAAAATCTCAGGCCTTACCTAGACCTAACTTGCGTTGTCCTCTAAAATATTGATGGAAACCAGGTTTCATTGACTGTTTCAGTGTTGTACTTCATTACTACGTGATGCAATCCAGAAAAAGCTCAGGATCTAGCCATCAAGTATGAGAAATATGCGAAAGAATGAGCCTGATGAGAGCAAATCCCAGACCTATCCCAAACCTAACTATGCGTTATCCTCTAAAATATTGATCATAACCAGGTTTAATCGACTGTTTCAGTGTGGTACCACATTACTACGTGATCCAAACCAGAAAATACCCAGGATCCGTTCAACAAGTATGTGAAGAATGGGAAAGTATGAGTCTGATAAGTGAAAATCCCAGGCCTAACCTAGACCTAACATGCGTTATCCTCAAAAATATTGATCGAAACCTGGTTTAATCGACTGTTTCAGTGTGGTACCACATTACTATGTGATCCAAACCAGAAAATAACCCAGGATCTGTTCAACGAGTATGTGAAGTTTGCGAAAGTATGAGTCTGATGAGGTCAAATCCCAGACCTATCCCAAACCTAACTATGCGTTATCCTCTAAAATATTGATCATAACCAGGTTTAATCGACTGTTTCAGTGTGGTACCACATTACTACGTGATCCAAACCAGAAAAAACCCAGGATCCGTTCAACAAGTATGTGAAGAATGGGAAAGTATGAGTCTGATAAGTGAAAATCCCAGGCCTAACCTAGACCTAACATGCGTTATCCTCAGAAATATTGATCGAAACCTGGTTTAATCGACTGTTTCAGTGTGGTACCACATTACTATGTGATCCAAACCAGAAAATAACCCAGGATCTGTTCAACGAGTATGTGAAGTATGCGAAAGTATGAGTCTGATGAGGTCAAATCCCAGACCAATCCCAGACTTAACTTGCGTTATCCTCTAAGATATTGATGGAAACCAGGTTTAATCGACTGTTTCAGTGTGGTACCACATTACTACGTGATCCAAACCAGAAAAACCCCAAGATCAGTTCAACATGTATGAGAAGAATGCGAAAGTATGAGTCTGATGAGTGAAAATCCCAGGGCTAACCTAGACCTAACATGCGTTATCCTCTAAACAATTGATCCAAACCAGGTTTAATGGACTGTTTCAGTGTGGTACCACACTACTACGTGATACAAACCAGAAAAAACCCTCGATCAGGTCAACATGTATGTTAAAACTGCGAAAGTATGACCCTGATCAGGGCAAATCCCAGGCCTAACCTAGACCTAACATGCGCTGTCCTCTAAAATATTGATGGAAACCATGTTTAATTGACTGTTTCAGTGTTGTACTTCATTACTACGTGATCCACTCCAGAAAAAACCCAGGATCTGTTCAACGAGTATGTGAAGTGTGCGTAGGTATGAGTCTGATGAGGGCAAATCCCAGACCTATCCCAGACCTAACTTGCGTTATCCACTAAAATATTGATCGAAACCAGGTTTAACCGACTGTTTCAGTGTGGAACCACTTTACTACGTGATCCAAACCAGCAAAACCCAGTTTCAGTTCAACAAGTATGTGAAGAATGCGAGAGTATGAGTCTGATGAGTGAAAATCCCAGGCCTAACCTAGACCTAACATGCGTTGTCCTCAAAAATAGTGATCGAAACCTGGTTTTATCGACTGTTTCAGTGTGGTACCACATTACTATGTGATCCAAACCAGAAAATAACCCAGGATCTGTTCAACGAGTATGTGAAGTGTGCGAAAGTATGAGTCTGGTGAGGGCAAATCCCAGACCTATCCCAGACCTAACATGCGTTATCCTCTAAAATATTTATCAAGACCAGGTTTAATTGATTGTTTCAGTGTGGACCCACATAACTACGTGATCCAAACCAGAAAAAACCCAGGATCCGTTCAACAAGTATGTGAAGAATGCGAAAGTATGAGTCTGATGAGTGAAAATCCCAAGCCTAATCTAGACCTAACATGCGTTATCCTCAAAAATATTGATCGAAACCTGGTTTAATCGACTGTTTCAGTGTGGTACCACATTACTATGTGATCCAAACCAGAAAATAACCCAGGATCTGTTCAACGAGTATGTGAAGTGTGCGAAAGTATGAGTCTGATGAGGGCAAATCCCAGACCTATCCCAGACCTAACACGCGTTATCCTCTAAAATATTTATCAAGACCAGGTTTAATTGATTGTTTCAGTGTGGACCCACATAACTACGTGATCCAAACCAGAAAAAACCCAGGATCCGTTCAACAAGTATGTGAAGAATGCGAATGTATGAGTCTGATCAGTGAAAATCTCAGGCCTTACCTAGACCTAACTTGCGTTGTCCTCTAAAATAATGATGGAAACCAGGTTTCATTGACTGTTTCAGTGTTGTACTTCATTACTACGTGATGCAATCCAGAAAAAGCTCAGGATCTAGCCATCAAGTATGAGAAATATGCGAAAGAATGAGCCTGATGAGAGCAAATCCCAGACCTATCCCAAACCTAACTATGCGTTATCCTCTAAAATATTGATCATAACCAGGTTTAATCGACTGTTTCAGTGTGGTACCACATTACTACGTGATCCAAACCAGAAAAAACCCAGGATCCGTTCAACAAGTATGTGAAGAATGGGAAAGTATGAGTCTGATAAGTGAAAATCCCAGGCCTAACCTAGACCTAACATGCGTTATCCTCAAAAATATTGATCGAAACCTGGTTTAATCGACTGTTTCAGTGTGGTACCACATTACTATGTGATCCAAACCAGAAAATAACCCAGGATCTGTTCAACGAGTATGTGAAGTTTGCGAAAGTATGAGTCTGATGAGGTCAAATCCCAGACCTATCCCAAACCTAACTATGCGTTATCCTCTAAAATATTGATCATAACCAGGTTTAATCGACTGTTTCAGTGTGGTACCACATTACTACGTGATCCAAACCAGAAAAAACCCAGGATCCGTTCAACAAGTATGTGAAGAATGGGAAAGTATGAGTCTGATAAGTGAAAATCCCAGGCCTAACCTAGACCTAACATGCGTTATCCTCAGAAATATTGATCGAAACCTGGTTTAATCGACTGTTTCAGTGTGGTACCACATTACTATGTGATCCAAACCAGAAAATAACCCAGGATCTGTTCAACGAGTATGTGAAGTATGCGAAAGTATGAGTCTGATGAGGTCAAATCCCAGACCAATCCCAGACTTAACTTGCGTTATCCTCTAAGATATTGATGGAAACCAGGTTTAATCGACTGTTTCAGTGTGGTACCACATTACTACGTGATCCAAACCAGAAAAACCCCAAGATCAGTTCAACATGTATGAGAAGAATGCGAAAGTATGAGTCTGATGAGTGAAAATCCCAGGGCTAACCTATACCTAACATGCGTTATCCTCTAAACAATTGATCCAAACCAGGTTTAATGGACTGTTTCAGTGTGGTACCACACTACTACGTGATACAAACCAGAAAAAACCCTCGATCAGGTCAACATGTATGTTAAAACTGCGAAAGTATGACCCTGATCAGGGCAAATCCCAGGCCTAACCTAGACCTAACATGCGCTGTCCTCTAAAATATTGATGGAAACCATGTTTAATTGACTGTTTCAGTGTTGTACTTCATTACTACGTGATCCACTCCAGAAAAAACCCAGGATCTGTTCAACGAGTATGTGAAGTGTGCGTAGGTATGAGACTGATGAGGGCAAATCCCAGACCTATCCCAGACCTAACTTGCGTTATCCACTAAAATATTGATCGAAACCAGGTTTAACCGACTGTTTCAGTGTGGAACCACTTTACTACGTGATCCAAACCAGCAAAACCCAGTTTCAGTTCAACAAGTATGTGAAGAATGCGAAAGTATGAGTCTGATGAGTGAAAATCCCAGGCCTAACCTAGACCTAACATGCGTTGTCCTCAAAAATAGTGATCGAAACCTGGTTTTATCGACTGTTTCAGTGTGGTACCACATTACTATGTGATCCAAACCAGAAAATAACCCAGGATCTGTTCAACGAGTATGTGAAGTGTGCGAAAGTATGAGTCTGGTGAGGGCAAATCCCAGACCTATCCCAGACCTAACATGCGTTATCCTCTAAAATATTTATCAAGACCAGGTTTAATTGATTGTTTCAGTGTGGACCCACATAACTACGTGATCCAAACCAGAAAAAACCCAGGATCCGTTCAACAAGTATGTGAAGAATGCGAAAGTATGAGTCTGATGAGTGAAAATCCCAAGCCTAATCTAGACCTAACATGCGTTATCCTCAAAAATATTGATCGAAACCTGGTTTAATCGACTGTTTCAGTGTGGTACCACATTACTATGTGATCCAAACCAGAAAATAACCCAGGATCTGTTCAACGAGTATGTGAAGTGTGCGAAAGTATGAGTCTGATGAGGGCAAATCCCAGACCTATCCCAGACCTAACACGCGTTATCCTCTAAAATATTTATCAAGACCAGGTTTAATTGATTGTTTCAGTGTGGACCCACATAACTACGTGATCCAAACCAGAAAAAGCCCAGGATCCGTTCAACAAGTATGTGAAGAATGCGAATGTATGAGTCTGATCAGTGAAAATCTCAGGCCTTACCTAGACCTAACTTGCGTTGTCCTCTAAAATATTGATGGAAACCAGGTTTCATTGACTGTTTCAGTGTGGTACTACATTACTACGTGATGCAATCCAGAAAAAGCTCAGGATCTAGCCATCAAGTATGAGAAATATGCGAAAGAATGAGCCTGATGAGAGCAAATCCCAGACCTATCCCAGACCTAACATGCGTTATCCTCTAAAATATTTATCAAGACCAGGTTTAATTGATTGTTTCAGTGTGGACCCACATTACTACGTGAACCAAACCAGAAAAAACCCAGGATCCGTTCAACAAGTATGTGAAAAACGCGAAAGTATGAGCCTGATGAGGGCAAATCCCAGACCTATCCCAGACCAAACTTGCGTTATCCTCTAAAATATTGATCGAAGCCAAGTTTAATCGACTGTTTCAGTGTGGAACCAAATTACTACGTGATCCAAGCCAGAAAAAAACCCAGGATCTTGTCAACGAGTATGTGAAGTGTGCGAAAGTATGAGTCTGATTAGGGCTAATCCCAGACCTATCCCAGACCTAGCTTGCGTGATCCTGTAAAATATTGATCGAAACCAGGTTTAATTGACTGTTTTAGTGTGGTACCACATTACTACGTGATCCAAACCAGAAAAAACCCAGGATCTGTTTAACAAGTATGTGAAAATCGCGAAACTGTGAGCCTGATGAGGGCAGATCTTAGACCTAACCCAGACCTAAGATGCGTTATCCTCTAAAATATTTATCCAGAACAGGTTTCATTGAATGTTTCAGTGTGGTACCACTTTACTACGTGATCGAATCCAGAAATAGCCCAGGATCTAGCCATGAAGTATGAGAAATATGCGATAGTAAGAGCCTGATGAGGGCAAATCCTAGACCTATCCCAGACCTAACTTGAGTTATCCTCTAAAATATTGATCGTAACCAGGTTTTATTGACTGTTTCAGCGTGATACCACATTACTACGTGATACAATGCAGAAACAGCCCAGGATCTAGCCATGAAGTATGAGAAATATGCGAAAGCATGAGCCTGATAAGGGCATATCCTAGACGTAACCCAGACCTAACATGCGTTATCCTCTAAAATATTTATCAAGACCAGGTTTAATTGAATGTTTCAGTGTGGTACCACATTACTACGTGATCCAAACCAGAAAAAACCCAGGATCCGTTCAACAAGTATGTGAAGAATGCGAAAGTATGAGTCTGATGAGTGAAATTCCCAGGCCTAACCTAGACCTAACATGCGTTATCCTCTAAAATATTGATCGAAACCTGGTTTAATCGACTGTTTCAGTGTGGTACCACATTACTATGTGATCCAAACCAGAAAATAACCCAGGATCTGTTCAACGAGTATGTGAAGTGTGCGAAAGTATGAGTCTGATGAGGTCAAATCCCAGACCCATCCCAGACTTAACATGCGTTATCCTCTAAAATATTTATCAAGACCAGGTTTAATTGATTGTTTCAGTGTGGACCCACACTACTACGTGATCCAAACCAGAAAAAACCCAGCATCCGTTCAACAAGTATGTGAAGAATGCGAAAGTATGAGTCTGATGAGTGAAAATACCAGGCCTAACCTAGACCTAACATGCGTTATCCTCAAAAATATTGATCGAAACCTGGTTTAAACGACTGTTTCAGTGTGGTACCACATTACTATGTGATCCAATCCAGAAAATAACCCAGGATCTGTTCAACGAGTATGTGAAGTGTGCGAACGTATGAGTCTGATGAGGTCAAATCCCAGAACAATCCCAGACTTAACTTGCGTTATCCTCTAAGATATTGATCGAAACCAGGTTTAATCGACTGTTTCCGTGTGGTACCACATTACTACGTGATCCAATCCAGAAAAACCCCAAGATCAGTTCAACATGTATGAGAAGAATGCGAAAGTATGAGTCTGATGAGTGAAAATCCCAGGGCTAACCTAGACCTAACATGCGTTATCCTCTAAACAATTGATCCAAACCAGGTTTAATGGACTGTTTCAGTGTGGTACCACACTACTACGTGATACAAACCAGAAAAAACCCAGGATCTGTTCAACAAGTATGAGAAGAATGCGAAAGTATGAGTCTGATGAGTGAAAATCCCAGGGCTAACCTAGACCTAACATGCGTTATCCTCTAAACAATTGATCCAAACCAGGTTTAATGGACTGTTTCAGTGTTGTACTTCATTACTACGTGATCCAATCCAGAATAAGCCCAGGATCTAGCCATCAAGTATGAGAAATATGCGAAACAATGAGCCTGATGAGAGAAAATCCCAGACCTAACCTAGACCTAACATGAATTATTCTCTAAAATATTGGTCGAAACCAGGTTTAATTGACTGATTCAGTGTGGTCCCACATTACTACGTGATCCAAACCAGAAAAAACCCAGGATCCGTTCAACAAGTATGTGAAGAATGCGAAAGTATGAGTGTGATGTGTGAAAATCCCAGGCCTAACCTAGACCTAACATGCGTTATCCTCAAAAATATTGATCGAAACGTGGTTTAATCGACTCTTTCAGTGTGGTGCCACATTACTATGTGATCCAAACCAGAAAATAACCCAGGATCTGTTCAACGAGTATGTGAAGTGTGAGAAAGTATGAGTCTGATGAGGTCAAATCCCAGACCAATCCCAGACTTAACTTGCGTTATCCTCTAAAATATTGATCGAAAGCAGGTTTAATCGACTGTTTCAGTGTGGTACCACATTACTACGTGATCCAAACCAGAAAAAACCCAGGATCACTTCAACAAGTATAAGAAGAATGCGAAAGTATGAGTCTGATGAGTGAAAATCCCAGGGCTAACCTAGACCTAACATGCGTTATCCTCTAAAATATTGATCCAAACCAGGTTTAATGGACTGATTCAGTGTGGTACCACATTACTACGTGATACAAGCCAGACATAACACAGGATCCGTTCAACAAGTATGTGAGGAATGCGAAAGTATGAGTCTGATGAGTGAAAATCCCAGGCCTAACCTAGACCTAACATGCGTTATCCTCAAAAATATTGATCGAAACCTGGTTTAATCGACTGTTTCAGTTTGGTACCACATTACTATGTGATCCAAACCAGAAAATAACCCAGGATCTGTTCAACGAGTATGTGAAGTGTGCGAAAGTATGAGTCTGATGAGGACAAATCCCAGACCTATCCCAGACCTAACATGCGTTATCCTCTAAAATATTTATCAAGACCAGGTTTAATTGATTGTTTCAGTGTGGACCCACATTACTACGTGATCCAAACCAGAAAAAACCCAGGATCCGTTCAACAAGTATGTGAAGAATGCGAAAGTATGAGTCTGATGAGTGAAAATCCCAGGCCTAACCTAGACCTAACATGCGTTATCCTCAAAAATATTGATCGAAACCTGGTTTAATCGACTGTTTCAGTGTGGTACCACATTACTATGTGATACAAACCAGAAAATAACCCAGGATCTGTTCAACGAGTATGTGAAAAACGCGAAACTGTGAGCCTGATGAAGGCAAATCTTAGACCTAACCCAGACCTAAGATGCGTTGTCCTCTAAAATATTTATCCAGACCAGGTTTCATTGAATGTTTCAGTGTGGTACCACTTTACTACGTGATCGAATCCAGAAATAGCCCAGGATCTAGCCATGAAGTATGAGAAATGTGCGATAGTAAGAGCCTGATGAGGGCAAATCCTAGACCTATCCCAGACCTAACTTGCGTTATCCTCTAAAATATTGATCGAAACCAGGTTTTATTGACTGTTTCAGCGTGGTACCACATTACTACGTGATACAATGCAGAAACAGCCCAGGATCTAGCCATGAAGTATGAGAAATATGCGAAAGTATGAGCCTGATAAGGGCATATCCTAGACGTAACCCAGACCTAACATGCGTTATCCTCTAAAATATTTATCCAGAACAGGTTTCGTTGAATGTTTCAGTGTGGTACCACTTTACTACGTGATCGAATCCAGAAATAGCCCAGGATCTAGCCATGAAGTATGAGAAATATGCGATAGTAAGAGCCTGATGAGGGCAAATCCTAGACCTATCCCAGACCTAACTTGCGTTATCCTCTAAAATATTGATCGAAACCAGGTTTTATTGTCTGTTTCAGCGTGGTACCACATTACTACGTGATACAATGCAGAAACAGCCCAGGATCTAGCCATGAAGTATGAGAAATATGCGAAAGTATGAGCCTGATAAGGGCATATCCAGGACGTAACCCAGACCTAACATGCGTTATCCTCTAAAATATTTATCAAGACCAGGTTTAATTGAATGTTTCAGTGTGGTACCACATTACTACGTGATCCAAACCAGAAAAAACCCAGGATCCGTTCAACAAGTATGTGAAGAATGCGAAAGTATGAGTCTGATGAGTGAAAATCCCAGGCCTAACCTAGACCTAACATGCGTTATCCTCTAAAATATTGATCGAAACCTGGTTTAATCGACTGTTTCAGTGTGGTACCACATTACTATGTGATCCAAACCAGAAAATAACCCAGGATCTGTTCAACGAGTATGTGAAGTGTGCGAATGTATGAGTCTGATGAGGTCAAATCCCAGACCAATCCCAGACTTAACATGCGTTATCCTCTAATATATTTATCAAGACCAGGTTTAATTGATTGTTTCAGTGTGGACCCACACTACTACGTGATCCAAACCAGAAAAAACCCAGCATCCGTTCAACAAGTATGTGAAGAATGCGAAAGAATGAGTCTGATGAGTGAGAATCCCAGACCAATCCCAGACTTAACTTGCGTTATCCTCTAAAATATTGATCGAAACCAGGTTTAATCGACAGTTTCAGTGTGGTACCACACTACTACGTGATACAAACCAGAAAATAACCCAGGATCTGTTCAACGAGTATGTGAAGTGTGCGAAAGTATGAGTCTGATGAGGTCAAATCCCAGACCTATCCCAGACCTAACTTGCGTTGTCCTCTAAGATATTGATGGAAACCAGGTTTAATTGACTGTTTCAGTGTTGTACTTCATTACTACGTGATGCAATCCAGAAAAAGCCCAGGATCTAGCCATCAAGTATCAGAAATATCCGAAAGAACGAGCCTGATGAGAGCAAATCCCAGACCTAACCTAGACCTAACATGAATTATTCTCTAAAATATTGATCGCAACCAGGTTTAATCGACAGTTTCAGTGTGGTACCACATTACTATGTGATCCAAACCAGAAAATAACCCAGGATCTGTTCAACGAGTATGTGAAGTGTGCGAAAGTATGAGTCTGATGAGGTCAAATCCCAGACCTATCCCAAACCTAACTATGCGTTATCCTCTAAAATATTGATCATAACCAGGTTTAATCGACTGTTTCAGTGTGGTACCACATTACTACGTGATCCAAACCAGAAAAAACCCAGGATCCGTTCAACAAGTATGTGAAGAATGCGAAAGTATGAGTCTGATGAGTGAAAATACCAGGCCTAACCTAGACCTAACATGCGTTATCCTCAAAAATATTGATCGAAACCTGGTTTAATCGACTGTTTCAGTGTGGTACCACATTGCTATGTGATCCACACCAGAAAATAACCCAGGATCTGTTCAACGAGTATGTGAAGTGTGCGAACGTATGAGTCTGATGAGGTCAAATCCCAGAACAATCCCAGACTTAACTTGCGTTATCCTCTAAGATATTGATCGAAACCAGGTTTAATCGACTGTTTCCGTGTGGTACCACATTACTACGTGATCCAATCCAGAAAAACCCCAAGATCAGTTCAACATGTATGAGAAGAATGCGAAAGTATGAGTCTGATGAGTGAAAATCCCAGGGCTAACCTAGACCTAACATGCGTTATCCTCTAAACAATTGATCCAAACCAGGTTTAATGGACTGTTTCAGTGTGGTACCACACTACTACGTGATACAAACCAGAAAAAACCCAGGATCTGTTCAACAAGTATGAGAAGAATGCGAAAGTATGAGTCTGATGAGTGAAAATCCCAGGGCTAACCTAGACCTAACATGCGTTATCCTCAAATATATTGATGGAAACCAGGTTTAACTGACTGTTTCAGTGTTGTACATCATTACTACGTGATCCAATCCAGAAAGAGCCCAGGATCTAGCCATCAAGTATGAGAAATATGCGAAAGAATGAGCCTGATGAGAGAAAATCCCAGACCTAACCTAGACCTAACATGAATTATTCTCTAAAATATTGGTCGAAACCAGGTTTAATTGACTGATTCAGTGTGTTCCCACATTACTATGTGATCCAAACCGGAAAATAACCCAGGATCTGTTCAACGAGTATGTGAAGTGTGCGAAAGTATGAGTCTGATGAGGGTAAATCCCAGACCTATCCCAGACCTAACACGCGTTATCCTCTAAAATATTTATCAAGACCAGGTTTAATTGATTGTTTCAGTGTGGACCCACATAACTACGTGATCCAAACCAGAAAAAACCCAGGATCCGTTCAACAAGTATGTGAAGAATGCGAATGTATGAGTCTGATCAGTGAAAATCTCAGGCCTTACCTAGACCTAACTTGCGTTGTCCTCAAAAATATTGATGGAAACCAGGTTTCATTGACTGTTTCAGTGTTGTACTTCATTACTACGTGATGCAATCCAGAAAAAGCTCAGGATCTAGCCATCAAGTATGAGAAATATGCGAAAGAATGAGCCTGATGAGAGCAAATCCCAGACCTATCCCAAACCTAACTATGCGTTATCCTCTAAAATATTGATCATAACCAGGTTTAATCGACTGTTTCAGTGTGGTACCACATTACTACGTGATCCAAACCAGAAAAAACCCAGGATCCGTTCAACAAGTATGTGAAGAATGGGAAAGTATGAGTCTGATAAGTGAAAATCCCAGGCCTAACCTAGACCTAACATGCGTTATCCTCAAAAATATTGATCGAAACCTGGTTTAATCGACTGTTTCAGTGTGGTACCACATTACTATGTGATCCAAACCAGAAAATAACCCAGGATCGTTTCAACGAGTATGTGAAGTTTGCGAAAGTATGAGTCTGATGAGGTCAAATCCCAGACCTATCCCAAACCTAACTATGCGTTATCCTCTAAAATATTGATCATAACCAGGTTTAATCGACTGTTTCAGTGTGGTACCACATTACTACGTGATCCAAACCAGAAAAAACCCAGGATCCGTTCAACAAGTATGTGAAGAATGGGAAAGTATGAGTCTGATAAGTGAAAATCCCAGGCCTAACCTAGACCTAACATGCGTTATCCTCAGAAATATTGATCGAAACCTGGTTTAATCGACTGTTTCAGTGTGGTACCACATTACTATGTGATCCAAACCAGAAAATAACCCAGGATCTGTTCAACGAGTATGTGAAGTATGCGAAAGTATGAGTCTGATGAGGTCAAATCCCAGACCAATCCCAGACTTAACTTGCGTTATCCTCTAAGATATTGATGGAAACCAGGTTTAATCGACTGTTTCAGTGTGGTACCACATTACTACGTGATCCAAACCAGAAAAACCCCAAGATCAGTTCAACATGTATGAGAAGAATGCGAAAGTATGAGTCTGATGAGTGAAAATCCCAGGGCTAACCTAGACCTAACATGCGTTATCCTCTAAACAATTGATCCAAACCAGGTTTAATGGACTGTTTCAGTGTGGTACCACACTACTACGTGATACAAACCAGAAAAAACCCTCGATCAGGTCAACATGTATGTTAAAACTGCGAAAGTATGACCCTGATCAGGGCAAATCCCAGGCCTAACCTAGACCTAACATGCGCTGTCCTCTAAAATATTGATGGAAACCATGTTTAATTGACTGTTTCAGTGTTGTACTTCATTACTACGTGATCCACTCCAGAAAAAACCCAGGATCTGTTCAACGAGTATGTGAAGTGTGCGTAGGTATGAGTCTGATGAGGGCAAATCCCAGACCTATCCCAGACCTAACTTGCGTTATCCACTAAAATATTGATCGAAACCAGGTTTAACCGACTGTTTCAGTGTGGAACCACTTTACTACGTGATCCAAACCAGCAAAACCCAGTTTCAGTTCAACAAGTATGTGAAGAATGCGAAAGTATGAGTCTGATGAGTGAAAATCCCAGGCCTAACCTAGACCTAACATGCGTTGTCCTCAAAAATAGTGATCGAAACCTGGTTTTATCGACTGTTTCAGTGTGGTACCACATTACTATGTGATCCAAACCAGAAAATAACCCAGGATCTGTTCAACGAGTATGTGAAGTGTGCGAAAGTATGAGTCTGGTGAGGGCAAATCCCAGACCTATCCCAGACCTAACATGCGTTATCCTCTAAAATATTTATCAAGACCAGGTTTAATTGATTGTTTCAGTGTGGACCCACATAACGACGTGATCCAAACCAGAAAAAACCCAGGATCCGTTCAACAAGTATGTGAAGAATGCGAAAGTATGAGTCTGATGAGTGAAAATCCCAAGCCTAATCTAGACCTAACATGCGTTATCCTCAAAAATATTGATCGAAACCTGGTTTAATCGACTGTTTCAGTGTGGTACCACATTACTATGTGATCCAAACCAGAAAATAACCCAGGATCTGTTCAACGAGTATGTGAAGTGTGCGAAAGTATGAGTCTGATGAGGGCAAATCCCAGACCTATCCCAGACCTAACACGCGTTATCCTCTAAAATATTTATCAAGACCAGGTTTAATTGATTGTTTCAGTGTGGACCCACATAACTACGTGATCCAAACCAGAAAAAGCCCAGGATCCGTTCAACAAGTATGTGAAGAATGCGAATGTATGAGTCTGATCAGTGAAAATCTCAGGCCTTACCTAGACCTAACTTGCGTTGTCCTCTAAAATATTGATGGAAACCAGGTTTCATTGACTGTTTCAGTGTGGTACTACATTACTACGTGATGCAATCCAGAAAAAGCTCAGGATCTAGCCATCAAGTATGAGAAATATGCGAAAGAATGAGCCTGATGAGAGCAAATCCCAGACCTATCCCAGACCTAACTTGCGTTATCCTCCAAAATATTTATCAAGGCCAGGTTTAATTGAATGTTTCAGTGTGGTACCACATTACTATGTGATCCAAACCAGAAAATAACGCAGGATCTGTTCAACGAGTATGTGAAGTGTGCGAAAGTATGAGTCTGATGAGGGCAAATCCCAGACCTATCCCGGACCTAACATGCGTTATCCTCTAAAATATTTATCAAGACCAGGTTTAATTGATTGTTTCAGTGTGGACCCACATTACTACGTGAACCAAACCAGAAAAAACCCAGGATCCGTTCAACAAGTATGTGAAAAACGCGAAAGTATGAGCCTGATGAGGGCAAATCCCAGACCTATCCCAGACCTAACTTGCGTTATCCTCTAAAATATTGATCGAAGCCAAGTTTAATCGACTGTTTCAGTGTGGAACCAAATTACTACGTGATCCAAGCCAGAAAAAAACCCAGGATCTTGTCAACGAGTATGTGAAGTGTGCGAAAGTATGAGTCTGATTAGGGCTAATCCCAGACCTATCCCAGACCTAGCTCGCGTGATCCTGTAAAATATTGATCGAAACCAGGTTTAATTGACTGTTTTAGTGTGGTACCACATTACTACGTGATCCAAACCAGAAAAAACCCAGGATCTGTTTAACAAGTATGTGAAAAACGCGAAACTGTGAGCCTGATGAGGGCAGATCTTAGACCTAACCCAGACCTAAGATGCGTTATCCTCTAAAATATTTATCCAGAACAGGTTTCATTGAATGTTTCAGTGTGGTACCACTTTACTACGTGATCGAATCCAGAAATAGCCCAGGATCTAGCCATGAAGTATGAGAAATATGCGATAGTAAGAGCCTGATGAGGGCAAATCCTAGACCTATCCCAGACCTAACTTGAGTTATCCTCTAAAATATTGATCGTAACCAGGTTTTATTGACTGTTTCAGCGTGATACCACATTACTACGTGATACAATGCAGAAACAGCCCAGGATCTAGCCATGAAGTATGAGAAATATGCGAAAGCATGAGCCTGATAAGGGCATATCCTAGACGTAACCCAGACCTAACATGCGTTATCCTCTAAAATATTTATCAAGACCAGGTTTAATTGAATGTTTCAGTGTGGTACCACATTACTACGTGATCCAAACCAGAAAAAACCCAGGATCCGTTCAACAAGTATGTGAAGAATGCGAAAGTATGAGTCTGATGAGTGAAAATCCCAGGCCTAACCTAGACCTAACATGCGTTATCCTCTAAAATATTGATCGAAACCTGGTTTAATCGACTGTTTCAGTGTGGTACCACATTACTATGTGATCCAAACCAGAAAATAACCCAGGATCTGTTCAACGAGTATGTGAAGTGTGCGAAAGTATGAGTCTGATGAGGTCAAATCCCAGACCAATCCCAGACTTAACATGCGTTATCCTCTAAAATATTTATCAAGACCAGGTTTAATTGATTGTTTCAGTGTGGACCCACACTACTACGTGATCCAAACCAGAAAAAACCCAGCATCCGTTCAACAAGTATGTGAAGAATGCGAAAGTATGAGTCTGATGAGTGAAAATACCAGGCCTAACCTAGACCTAACATGCGTTATCCTCAAAAATATTGATCGAAACCTGGTTTAATCGACTGTTTCAGTGTGGTACCACATTACTATGTGATCCAATCCAGAAAATAACCCAGGATCTGTTCAACGAGTATGTGAAGTGTGCGAACGTATGAGTCTGATGAGGTCAAATCCCAGAACAATCCCAGACTTAACTTGCGTTATCCTCTAAGATATTGATCGAAACCAGGTTTAATCGACTGTTTCCGTGTGGTACCACATTACTACGTGATCCAATCCAGAAAAACCCCAAGATCAGTTCAACATGTATGAGAAGAATGCGAAAGTATGAGTCTGATGAGTGAAAATCCCAGGGCTAACCTAGACCTAACATGCGTTATCCTCTAAACAATTGATCCAAACCAGGTTTAATGGACTGTTTCAGTGTGGTACCACACTACTACGTGATACAAACCAGAAAAAACCCAGGATCTGTTCAACAAGTATGAGAAGAATGCGAAAGTATGAGTCTGATGAGTGAAAATCCCAGGGCTAACCTAGACCTAACATGCGTTATCCTCTAAACAATTGATCCAAACCAGGTTTAATGGACTGTTTCAGTGTTGTACTTCATTACTACGTGATCCAATCCAGAATAAGCCCAGGATCTAGCCATCAAGTATGAGAAATATGCGAAACAATGAGCCTGATGAGAGAAAATCCCAGACCTAACCTATACCTAACATGAATTATTCTCTAAAATATTGGTCGAAACCAGGTTTAATTGACTGATTCAGTGTGGTCCCACATTACTACGTGATCCAAACCAGAAAAAACCCAGGATCCGTTCAACAAGTATGTGAAGAATGCGAAAGTATGAGTGTGATGTGTGAAAATCCCAGGCCTAACCTAGACCTAACATGCGTTATCCTCAAAAATATTGATCGAAACGTGGTTTAATCGACTCTTTCAGTGTGGTGCCACATTACTATGTGATCCAAACCAGAAAATAACCCAGGATCTGTTCAACGAGTATGTGAAGTGTGAGAAAGTATGAGTCTGATGAGGTCAAATCCCAGACCAATCCCAGACTTAACTTGCGTTATCCTCTAAAATATTGATCGAAAGCAGGTTTAATCGACTGTTTCAGTGTGGTACCACATTACTATGTGATCCAAACCAGAAAATAACCCAGGATCTGTTCAACGAGTATGTGAAGTGTGCGAAAGTATGAGTCTGATGAGGACAAATCCCAGACCTATCCCAGACCTAACATGCGTTATCCTCTAAAATATTTATCAAGACCAGGTTTAATTGATTGTTTCAGTGTGGACCCACATTACTACGTGATCCAAACCAGAAAAAACCCAGGATCCGTTCAACAAGTATGTGAAGAATGCGAAAGTATGAGTCTGATGAGTGAAAATCCCAGGCCTAACCTAGACCTAACATGCGTTGTCCTCTAAAATATTTATCCAGACCAGGTTTCATTGAATGTTTCAGTGTGGTACCACATTACTATGTGATCCAAACCAGAAACTAACGCAGGATCTGTTCAACGAGTATGTGAAGTGTGCGAAAGTATGAGTCTGATGAGGGCAAATCCCAGACCTATCCCGGACCTAACATGCGTTATCCTCTATAATATTTACCAAGACCAGGTTTAATTGATTGTTTCAGTGTGGACCCACATTACTACGTGATCCAATCCAGAAATAGCCCAGGATCTAGCCATGAAGTATGAGAAATATGCGAAAGTATGAGCCTGATGAGGGCAAATCCTAGACCTAACCCAGACCTAACATGCGTTATCCTCTAAAATATTTATCAAGACCAGGTTTAATTGAATGTTTCAGTGTGGTACCACATTACTATGTGATCCAAACCAGAAAATAACGCAGGATCTGTTCAACGAGTATGTGAAGTGTGCGAAAGTATGAGTCTGATGAGGGCAAATCCCAGACCTATCCCGGACCTAACATGCGTTATCCTCTATAATATTTACCAAGACCAGGTTTAATTGATTGTTTCAGTGTGGACCCACATTACTACGTGAACCAAACCAGAAAAAACCCAGGATCCGTTCAACAAGTATGTGAGAAACGCGAAAGTATGAGCCTGATGAGGGCAAATCCCAGACCTATCCCAGACCTAACATGCGTTATCCTCTAAAATATTTATCAAGACCAGGTTTAATTGATTGTTTCAGTGTGGACCCACATTACTACGTGATCCAAACCAGAAAAAACCCAGGATCCTTTCAACAAGTATGTGAAGAATCCGAAAGTATGAGTCTGATGAGTGAAAATCCCAGGACTGACCTAGACCTAACATGCGTTATCCTCTAAAATATTGAGCGAAACCAGGTTTAATGGACTGTTTCAGTGTGGTACCACACTACTACGTGATCCAAACTAGAAAAAACCCAGGATCCGTTCAACAAGTA
The DNA here is from genome assembly GCF_051014445.1 of Colletes latitarsis. Taxonomy (NCBI): domain Eukaryota; kingdom Metazoa; phylum Arthropoda; class Insecta; order Hymenoptera; family Colletidae; genus Colletes; species Colletes latitarsis. The sequence continues at coordinate 13,212,638 of NW_027488366.1, forward strand.
TGTGAAGTGTGCGAAATTATGAGCCTGATGAGAGCAAATCCCAGACCTAACCTAGACCTAACATGAGTTATTCTCTAAAATATTGGTCGAAACCAGGTTTAATTGACTGTTTCAGTGTGGCCCCACATTACTACGTGACCCAAACCAGGAAAAACCCAGGATCCGTTCAACAAGTATGTGAAAAACGCGAAACTGTGAGCCTGATGAGGGCAAATCTTAGACCTAACCCAGACCTAAGATGCGTTATCCTCTAAAATATTTATCCAGAACAGGTTTCATTGATTGTTTCAGTGTGGTACCACTTTACTACGTGATCCAATCCAGAAATAGCCCAGGATCTAGCCATGAAGTATGAGAAATATGCGATAGTAAGAGCCTGATGAGGGCAAATCCTAGACCTATCCCAGACCTAACTTACGTTATCCTCTAAAATATTGATCGAAACCAGGTTTTATTGACTGTTTCAGCGTGGTACCACATTACTACATGATACAATGCAGAAACAGCCCAGGATCTAGCCATGAAGTATGAGAAATATGCGAAAGTATGAGCCTGATGAGGGCAAATCCTAGACGTAACCCAGACCTAACATGCGTTATCCTCTAAAATATTTATCAAGACCAGGTTTAATTGAATGCTTCAGTGTGGTACCACATTACTACGTGATGCAAACCAGAAAACGCCCAGGATCCGTTCAACAAGTATGTGAAGAAAGCGAAGGTATGAGTCTGATGAGCGAAAATCCCAGGCCTAACCTAGACCTAACATGCGTTATCCTCAAAAATATTGATCGAAACCAGGTTTAATCGACTGTTTCAGTGTGGTACCACACTACTACGGGATCCAAACCAGAAAAAACCCGGGATCTGTTCAACAAGTATGTGAAAAACGCGAAAGTATGAGCCTGATGAGGGCAAATCCCGGACCTATCCCAGACCTAACTTGCGTTATCCTCTAAAATATTGATCAAAACCAGGTTTAATTGAATGTTTCTGTGTGGTACCACATTACTACGTGATCCAAACCAGTAAAAACCCAGGATCCGTTCTACAAGTATGTGAAGAATGCGAAAGTATGAGTCTGATGAGAGAAAATCCCAGGCCTAACCTAGACCTAACATGCGTTATCCTGAAAGATATTGATCGAAACCTGGTTTAATCGACTGTTTCAGTGTGGTACCACATTACTATGTGATCCAAACCAGAAAATAACCCAGGATCTGTTCAACGAGTATGTGAAGTGTGCGAAAGTATGAGTCTGATGAGGTCAAATCCCAGACCAATCCCAGACTTGACTTGCGTTATCCTCTAAAATATTGATCGAAACCAGGTTTAATCGACTGTTTCAGTGTGGTACCACATTACTACGTGATCCAAACCAGAAAAAACCCAGGATCAGTTCAACAAGTATAAGAAGAATGCGAAAGTATGAGTCTGATGAGTGAAAATCCCAGGGCTAACCTAGACCTAACATGCGTTATCCTCTAAAATATTGATCGAAACCTGGTTTAATCGACTGTCTCAGTTTGGTACCACATTACTATGTGATCCAAACCAGAAAATAACCCAGGATCTGTTCAACGAGTATGTGAAGTGTGCGAAACTAAGAGTCTGATGAGGGCTAATACCAGACCTATCCCAGACCTAACTTGCGTTATCCTATAAAATATTGATCGAAACCAGGTTTAACCGACAGTTTCAGTGTGGAACCACATTACTACGTGATCCATACCAGAAAAAACCCAGGATCAGTTCAACAAGTATGTGAAGAATGCGAAAGTATGAGTCTGATGAGTGAAAATCCCAGGCCTGACCTAGACCTAACATGCGTTATCCTCAAAAATATTGATCGAAAACTGGTTTAGTCGACTGTTTGAGTGTAGTATCACACTACTACGTGACCCAAACCAGAAAAAACCCGGGATCTGTTCAACAAGTATGTGAAAAACGCGAAAGTATGAGCCTGATGAGGGCAAATCCCGGACCTATCCCAGACCTAACTTGCGTTACCCTCTTAAATATTGATCAAAACCAGGTTTAATTGAATGTTTCTGTGTGGTACCACATTACTACGTGATCCAAACCAGTAAAAACCCAGGATCCGTTCTACAAGTATGTGAAGAATGCGAAAGTATGAGTCTGATGAGTGAAAATCCCAGGCCTAACCTAGACCTAACATGCGTTATCCTGAAAAATATTGATCGAAACCTGGTTTAATCGACTGTTTCAGTGTGGTACCACATTACTATGTGATCCAAACCAGAAAATAACCCGGGATCTGTTCAACGAGTATGTGAAGTGTGCGAAAGTATGAGTCTGATGAGGGCAAATCCCAGACCTATCCCAGACCTAACATGCGTTATCCTCTAAAATATTTATCAAGACCAGGTTTAATTGATTGTTTCACTGTGGACCCACATTACTACGTGATCCAAACCAGAAAAAACCCAGGATCTGTTCAACAAGTACGTGAAAAACGCGACAGTATGGGCCTGATGAGGGCAAATGCCAGACCTATCCCAGACCTAACTTGCGTTGCCCTCTAAAATATTGATGGAAACCAGGTTTAATTGACTGTTTCAGTGTTGTACTTCATTACTACGTGATGCAATCCAGAAAAGCTCAGGATCTAGCCATCAAGTATGAGAAATATGCGAAAGAATGAGCCTGATGAGAGCAAATCCCAGACCTATCCCAGACCTAACTTGCGTTGTCCTCTAAAACATTGATGGAAACCAGGTTTAATTGACTGTTTCAGTGTTGTACTTCATTACTACGTGATGCAATCCAGAAAAAGCTCAGGATCTAGCCATCAAGTATGAGAAATATGCGAAAGAATGAGCCTGATGAGAGCAAATCCCAGACCTATCCCAGACCTAACATGCGTTATCCTCAAAAATATTGTTCGAAACCTGGTTTAATCGACTGTTTCAGTGTGGTACCACATTACTATGTGATCCAAACCAGAAAATGACACAGGATCTGTTCAACGAGTATGTGAAGAAAGCGAAAGTATGAGTCTGAGGAGGGCTAATCCCAGACCTATCCCAGACCTAACTTGCGATATCCTCTAAAATATTGATCGAAACCAGGTTTAGTTGACTGTTTTATTGTGGTACCACACTACTACGGGATCCAAACCAGAAAAAACCCAGGATCTGTTCAACAAGTATGTGAAAAACGCGAAAGTATGAGCCTGATGAGGGCAAATCCCAGACCTATCCCAGACCTAACTTGCGTTGTCCCCTAAAATATTGATGGAAACCAGGTTTAGTTGATTGTTTCAGTGTGGTCCCACATTATTACGTGATCCAAACCAGAAAAAACCCACGATCTGTTCAACATGTATGAGAAATATGCGAAAGAATGAGCCTGATGAGAGCAAATCCCAGACCTAACCTAGACCTAACATGAATTTTTCTCTAAAATATTGATCGAAACCAGGTTTAATTGACTGTTTCAGCGTTGTACCACATTACTACGTGGTACAATCCAGAAACAGCCCAGGATCTAGCCATGAAGTATGAGAGATATGCGAGAGTATGAGCCTGCTGAGGGCAAATCCTAGACCTAACCCAAGCCTAACATGCGTTATCCTCTAAAATATTTATCAAGACCAGGTTTAATTGATTGTTTCAGTGTGGTACCACATTACTACGTGTTCCAAACCAGAAAAACCCCAGGATCCGTTCAACAAGTATGTGAAGAAGGCGAAATTATGAGTCTGATCAGTGAAAATCTCAGGCCTTACCTAGACCTAACTTGCGTTGTCCTCTAAAATATTGATGGAAACCAGGTTTCATTGACTGTTTCAGTGTGGTACTACATAACTACGTGATGCAATGCAGAAAAAGCCCATGGTCTAGCCATCAAGTATGAGAAATATGCGAAAGAATGAGCCTAATGAGAGCAAATCCCAGTCCTAACCTAGACCTAACATGCGTTATCCTCTAAAATATTGTGCGAAACCAGGTTTAATGGACTGTTTCAGTGTGGTACCACACTACTACGGGATCCAAACCAGAAATAGCCCAGGATCTAGCCATGAAGTATGAGAAATATGCGAAAGTACGAGCCTGATGAGGGCAAATCCTAGACCTAACCCTGACCTAACATGCGTTATTCTCTAAAATATTTATCAAGACCAGGTTTAATTGAATGTTTCAGTGTGGTACCACATTACTACGTGTTCCAAACCAGAAAAAACCCAGGATCCGTTCAACAAGTATGTGAAGAAGGCGAAATTATGAGTCTGATCAGTGAAAATCTCAGGCCTTACCTAGACCTAACTTGCGTTGTCCTCTAAAATATTGATGGAAACCAGGTTTCATTGACTGTTTCAGTGTGGTACTACATAACTACGTGATGCAATGCAGAAAAAGCCCATGGTCTAGCCATCAAGTATGAGAAATATGCGAAAGAATGAGCCTAATGAGAGCAAATCCCAGTCCTAACCTAGACCTAACATGCGTTATCCTCTAAAATATTGTGCGAAACCAGGTTTAATGGACTGTTTCAGTGTGGTACCACACTACTTCGTGATCCAAACCGGAAAAAACCCAGGATCTGTTTAACAGGTATGTGAAAAACTCGAAACTGTGAGCCTGATGAGGGCAAATCATAGACCTAGCCTTGACCTAACATGCGTTATCCTCAAAAATATTGAGCGAAACCAGGTTTGATGGACTGTTTCAGTGTGGTACCACACTACTACGGGATCCAAACCAGAAAAAACCCGGGATCTGTTCAACAAGTATGTGAAAAACGCGAAAGTATGAGCCTGATGAGGGCAAATCCCGGACCTATCCCAGACCTAACTTGCGTTATCCTCTAAAATATTGATCAAAACCAGGTTTAATTGAATGTTTCTGTGTGGTACCACATTACTACGTGATCCAAACCAGTAAAAACCCAGGATCCGTTCTACAAGTATGTGAAGAATGCGAAAGTATGAGTCTGATGAGAGAAAATCCCAGGCCTAACCTAGACCTAACATGCGTTATCCTGAAAGATATTGATCGAAACCTGGTTTAATCGACTGTTTCAGTGTGGTACCACATTACTATGTGATCCAAACCAGAAAATAACCCAGGATCTGTTCAACGAGTATGTGAAGTGTGCGAAAGTATGAGTCTGATGAGGTCAAATCCCAGACCAATCCCAGACTTGACTTGCGTTATCCTCTAAAATATTGATCGAAACCAGGTTTAATCGACTGTTTCAGTGTGGTACCACATTACTACGTGATCCAAACCAGAAAAAACCCAGGATCAGTTCAACAAGTATAAGAAGAATGCGAAAGTATGAGTCTGATGAGTGAAAATCCCAGGGCTAACCTAGACCTAACATGCGTTATCCTCTAAAATATTGATCGAAACCTGGTTTAATCGACTGTCTCAGTTTGGTACCACATTACTATGTGATCCAAACCAGAAAATAACCCAGGATCTGTTCAACGAGTATGTGAAGTGTGCGAAACTAAGAGTCTGATGAGGGCTAATCCCAGACCTATCCCAGACCTAACTTGCGTTATCCTCTAAAATATTGATCGAAACCAGGTTTAACCGACAGTTTCAGTGTGGAACCACATTACTACGTGATCCATACCAGAAAAAACCCAGGATCAGTTCAACAAGTATGTGAAGAATGCGAAAGTATGAGTCTGATGAGTGAAAATCCCAGGCCTGACCTAGACCTAACATGCGTTATCCTCAAAAATATTGATCGAAACCTGGTTTAGTCGACTGTTTGAGTGTAGTATCACACTACTACGTGACCCAAACCAGAAAAAACCCGGGATCTGTTCAACAAGTATGTGAAAAACGCGAAAGTATGAGCCTGATGAGGGCAAATCCCGGACCTATCCCAGACCTAACATGCGTTATCCTCAAAAATATTGTTCGAAACCTGGTTTAATCGACTGTTTCAGTGTGGTACCACATTACTATGTGATCCAAACCAGAAAATGACACAGGATCTGTTCAACGAGTATGTGAAGAAAGCGAAAGTATGAGTCTGAGGAGGGCTAATCCCAGACCTATCCCAGACCTAACTTGCGATATCCTCTAAAATATTGATCGAAACCAGGTTTAGTTGACTGTTTTATTGTGGTACCACACTACTACGGGATCCAAACCAGAAAAAACCCAGGATCTGTTCAACAAGTATGTGAAAAACGCGAAAGTATGAGCCTGATGAGGGCAAATCCCAGACCTATCCCAGACCTAACTTGCGTTGTCCCCTAAAATATTTATCAAGACCAGGTTTAATTGATTGTTTCAGTGTGGTCCCACATTACAACGTGATCCAAACCAGAAAAAACCCAGGATCCGTTCAACAAGTATGTGAAGAATGCGAAAGTATGAGTCTGATGAGTGAAAATCCCAGGCCTAACCTAGACCTAACATGCGTTATCCTCAAAAATATAGATCGAAATCTGGTTTAAACGACTGTTTCAGGGTGGTACCACATTACTATGTGATCCTAACCAGAAAATAACCCAGGATCTGTTAAACGAGTATGTGAAGTGTGCGAAAGTATGAGTCTGATGAGGGCAAATCCCATACCTATCCCAGACCTAACATGCGTTATCCTCTAAAATATTTATCAAGACCAGGTTTAATTGATTGTTTCACTGTGGACCCACATTACTACGTGATCCAAACCAGAAAAAACCCAGCATCCGTTCAACACATATGTGAGGAATGCGAAAGTATGAGTCTGATGAGTGAAAATCCCAGGCCTAACCTAGACCTAACATGCGTTATCCTCAAAAATATAGATCGAAACCTGGTTTAATCGACTGTTTCAGGGTGGTACCACATTACTATGTGATCCAAACCAGAAAATAACCCAGGATCTGTTCAACGAGTATGTGAAGTGTGCGAAAGTATGAGTCTGATGAGGGCAAATCCCATACCTATCCCAGACCTAACATGCGTTATCCTCTAAAATATTTATCAAGACCAGGTTTAATTGATTGTTTCACTGTGGACCCACATTACTACGTGATCCAAACCAGAAAAAACCCAGCATCCGTTCAACAAGTATGTGAAAAACGCGAAAGTATGAGCCTGATGAGGGCAAATCCCAGACCTATCCCAGACCTAACTTGCGTTGTCCCCTAAAATATTGATGGAAACCAGGTTTAGTTGATTGTTTCAGTGTGGTCCCACATTATTACGTGATCCAAACCAGAAAAAACCCAGGATCTGTTCAACATGTATGAGAAATATGCGAAAGAATGAGCCTGATGAGAGCAAATCCCAGACCTAACCTAGACCTAACATGAATTTTTCTCTGAAATATTGATCGAAACCAGGTTTAATCCACTGCATCAGTGTGGTACCAAATTACTACGTGATCCAAACCAGAAAAAACCCAGGATCAGTTCAACGAGTATGAGAAGCATGCGAAAGTATGAGTCTGATGAGTGAAAATCCCAGGCCTGACCTAGACCTAACATGCGTTATCCTGAAAGATATTGATCGAAACCTGGTTTAATCGACTGTTTCAGTGTGGTACCACATTACTATGTGATCCAAACCAGAAAATAACCCAGGATCTGTTCAACGAGTATGTGAAGTGTGCGAAAGTATGAGTCTGATGAGGTCAAATCCCAGACCAATCCCAGACTTGACTTGCGTTATCCTCTAAAATACTGATCGAAACCAGGTTTAATCGACTGTTTCAGTGTGGTACCACATTACTACGTGATCCAAACCAGAAAAAACCCAGGATCAGTTCAACAAGTATAAGAAGAATGCGAAAGTATGAGTCTGATGAGTGAAAATCCCAGGGCTAACCTAGACCTAACATGCGTTATCCTCTAAAATATTGATCGAAACCTGGTTTAATCGACTGTCTCAGTTTGGTACCACATTACTATGTGATCCAAACCAGAAAATAACCCAGGATCTGTTCAACGAGTATGTGAAGTGTGCGAAACTATGAGTCTGATGAGGGCTAATCCCAGACCTATCCCAGACCTAACTTGCGTTATCCTCTAAAATATTGATCGAAACCAGGTTTAACCGACTGTTTCAGTGTGGAACCACATTACTACGTGATCCATACCAGAAAAAACCCAGGATCAGTTCAACAAGTATGTGAAGAATGCGAAAGTATGAGTCTGATGAGTGAAAATCCCAGACCTGACCTAGACCTAACATGCGTTATCCTCAAAAATATTGATCGAAACCTGGTTTAGTCGACTGTTTGAGTGTAGTATCACACTACTACGTGACCCAAACCAGAAAAAACCCGGGATCTGTTCAACAAGTATGTGAAAAACGCGAAAGTATGAGCCTGATGAGGGCAAATCCCGGACCTATCCCAGACGTAACTTGCGTTATCCTCTAAAATATTGATCAAAACCAGGTTTAATTGAATGTTTCTGTGTGGTACCACATTACTACGTGATCCAAACCAGTAAAAACCCAGGATCCGTTCTACAAGTATGTGAGGAATGCGAAAGTATGAGTCTGATGAGTGAAAATCCCAGGCCTAACGTAGACCTAACATGCGTTATCCTGAAAGATATTGATCGAAACCTGGTTTAATCGACTGTTTCAGTGTGGTACCACATTACTATGTGATCCAAACCAGAAAATAACCCAGGATCTGTTCAACGAGTATGTGAAGTGTGCGAAAGTATGAGTCTGATGAGGTCAAATCCCAGACCTATCCCAGACCTAACATGTGTTATCCTCTAAAATATTTATCAAGACCAGGTTTAATTGATTGTTTCAGTGTGGACCCACATTACTACGTGATCCAAACCAGAAAAAACACAGGATCCGTTCAACAAGTATGTGAAGAATGCGAAAGTATGAGTCTGATGAGTGAAAATCCCAGGCCTAACCCAGACCTAAGATGCTTTATCCTCTAAAATATTGAGCGAAACCAGGTTTAATGGACTGTTTCAGTGTGGTACCACACTACTACGGGATCCAAACCAGAAAAAACCCAGGATCTGTTCAACAAGTACGTGAAAAACGCGACAGTATGGGCCTGATGAGGGCAAATCCCAGACCTATCCCAGACCTAACTTGCGTTGTCCTCTAAAATATTGATGGAAACCAGGTTTACTTGACTGTTTCAGTGTTGTACTTCATTACTACGTGATGCAATCCAGAAAAGCTCAGGATCTAGCCATCAAGTATGAGAAATATGCGAAAGAATGACCCTGATGAGAGCAAATCCCAGACCTATCCCAGACCTAACTTGCGTTGTCCTCTAAAACATTGATGGAAACCAGGTTTAATTGACTGTTTCAGTGTTGTACTTCATTACTACGTGATGCAATCCAGAAAAAGCTCAGGATCTAGCCATCAAGTATGAGAAATATGCGAAAGAATGAGCCTGATGAGAGCAAATCCCAGACCTATCCCAGACCTAACATGCGTTATCCTCAAAAATATTGTTCGAAACCTGGTTTAATCGACTGTTTCAGTGTGGTACCACATTACTATGTGATCCAAACCAGAAAATGACACAGGATCTGTTCAACGAGTATGTGAAGAAAGCGAAAGTATGAGTCTGATGAGGGCTAATCCCAGACCTATCCCAGACCTAACTTGCGATATCCTCTAAAACATTGATCGAAACCAGGTTTAATTGACTGTTTTATTGTGGTACCACACTACTACGGGATCCAAACCAGAAAAAACCCAGGATCTGTTCAACAAGTATGTGAAAAACGCGAAAGTATGAGCCTGATGAGGGCAAATCCCAGACCTATCCCAGACCTAACTTGCGTTGTCCTCTAAAATATTGATGGAAACCAGGTTTAATTGACTGTTTCAGTGTTGTACCACATTACTACGTGGTACAATCCAGAAACAGCCCAGGATCTAGCCATGAAGTATGAGAGATATGCGAAAGTATGAGCTTGCTGAGGGCAAATCCTAGACCTAACCCAAGCCTAACATGCGTTATCCTCTAAAATATTTATCAAGACCAGGTTTAATTGATTGTTTCACTGTGGACCCACATAACTACGTGATCCAAACCAGAAAAAAACCAGCATCCGTTCAACACGTATGTGAGGAATGCGAAAGTATGAGTCTGATGAGTGAAAATCCCAGGCCTAACCTAGACCTAACATGCGTTATCCTCAAAAATATAGATCGAAACCTGGTTTAATCGACTGTTTCAGGGTGGTACCACATTACTATGTGATCCAAACCAGAAAATAACCCAGGATCTGTTAAACGAGTATGTGAAGTGTGCGAAAGTATGAGGCTGATGAGGGCAAATCCCATACCTATCCCAGACCTAACATGCGTTATCCACTAAAATATTTATCAAGACCAGGTTTAATTGATTGTTTCACTGTGGACCCACATTACTACGTGATCCAAACCAGAAAAAACCCAGCATCCGTTCAACAAGTATGTGAAAAACGCGAAAGTATGAGCCTGATGAGGGCAAATCCCAGACCTATCCCAGACCTAACTTGCGTTGTCCCCTAAAATATTGATGGAAACCAGGTTTAGTTGATTGTTTCAGTGTGGTCCCACATTATTACGTGATCCAAACCAGAAAAAACCCAGGATCTGTTCAACATGTATGAGAAATATGCGAAAGAATGAGCCTGATGAGAGCAAATCCCAGACCTAACCTAGACCTAACATGAATTTTTCTCTAAAATATTGATCGAAACCAGGTTTAATCCACTGCTTCAGTGTGGTACCAAATTACTACGTGATCCAAACCAGAAAAAACCCAGGATCAGTTCAACAAGTATGAGAAGAATGCGAAAGTATGAGTCTCATGAGCGAAAATCCTAGACCTAACCTAGACCCAACATCCGTTATCCTCTAAGCAATTGATCCAAACCAGCTTTAATGGACTGTTTCAGTGTGGTACCACACTACTACGTGATACAAACCAGAAAAAACCCAGGATCTGTTCAACAAGTATGTGAAAAACGCGAAAGTATGAGCCTGATGAGGGCGAATCCCAGACCTATGCCAGACCTAACTTGCGTTATCCTCTAAAATATTGATCGAAACCAGGTTTAATTGACTGTTTCAGCGTGGTACCACATTACTACGTGATACAAACCAGAAACAGCCCAGGATCTAGCCATGAAGTATGAGAAATATGCGAAAGTATGAGCCTGCTGGGGGCAAATCCTAGACCTAAGCCAAACCTAACATGCGTTATCCTCTAAAATATTTATCAAGACCAGGTTTAATTGACTGTTTCAGTGTGGTACCACATTACTACATGAACCAAACCAGAAAAAACCCAGGATCCGTTCAACAAGTATGTGAAGAATGCGAAAGTATGAGTCTCATGAGCGAAAATCCTAGACCTAACCTAGACCTAACATCCGTTATCCTCTAAAATATTGATCCAAACCAGGTTTAATGGACAGTTTCAGTGTGGTACCACTTTACTACGTGATCCAAAGCAGAAAAAACCCTCGATCAGGTCAACATGTATGTTAAAACTGCGAAAGTATGACCCTGATCAGGGCAAATCCCAGGCCTAACCTAGACCTAACATGCGCTGTCCTCTAAAATATTGATGGAAACCAGGTTTAATTGACTGTTTCAGTGTTGTACTTCATTACTACGTGATCCAATCCTGAAATAGCCCAGGATCGAGCCCTCAAGTATGAGAAATATGCGAAAGAATGAGCCTGATGAGAGAAAATCCCAGGGCTATCCTAGACCTAACATGCGTTATCCTCTAAAATATTTATCAAGACCAGGTTTAATTGAATGTTTCAGAGTGGTACCACATTATTACATGAACCAAACCAGAAAAAACCCAGGACCCGTTCAACAAGTATGTGAACAATGCGAAAGTATGAGTCTCATGATCGAAAATCCCCGGCCTAACCTAGACCTAACTTGCGTTATCCTCTAAAATATTGATCGAAACCAGGTTTAATCGACTGTTTCAGTGTGGTACCACATTACTACGTGATCCAAACCAGAAAAAACCCAGGATCAGTTCAACAAGTATAAGAAGAATGCGAAAGTATGAGTCTGATGGGTGAAAATCCCAGGGCTAACCTAGACCTAACATGCGTTATCCTCTAAAATATTGATCCAAACCAGGTTTAATGGACTGTTTCAGTTTGGTACCACATTACTACGTGATCCAAACCGGGAAAAACCCAGGATCAGTTCAACAAGTATGTGAAGAATGCGAAAGTATGAGTCTGATGGGGGCAAATCCCAGACCTATCCCAGACCTAACATGCGTTATCCTCTAAAATATATATCAAGACCAGGTTTAATTGATTGTTTCAGTGTGGACCCACATTACTACGTGATCCAAACCAGAAAAAACCCAGGTTCCGTTCAAAAAGTATGTGAAGAATGCGAATGTATGAGTCTGATGAGTGAAAATCCCAGGCCTAACCTAGACCTAACATGAGTTATCCTCAAAAATATTGATCGAAACCAGGTTTAATCGACTGTTTCAGTGTGGTACCACATTACTACGTGATCCAAACCAGAAAAAACCCAGGATCCTTTCAACAAGTATGTGAAGAATGCGAAAGTATGAGTGTGATGTGTGAAAATCCCAGGCCTAACCTAGACCTAACATGCGTTATCCTCAAAAATATTGATCGAAACGCGGTTTAATCGACTCTTTCAGTGTGGTGCCACATTACTATGTGATCCAAACCAGAAAATAACCCAGGATCTGTTCAACGAGTATGTGAAGTGTGCGAAAGTATGAGTCTGATGAGGTCAAATCCCAGACCAATCCCAGACTTAACTTGCGTTATCCTCTAAAATATTGATCGAAACGAGGTTTAATCGACTGTTTCAGTGTGGTACCACATTACTACGTGATCCAAACCAGAAAAAACCCAGGATCACTTCAACAAGTATAAGAAGAATGCGAAAGTATGAGTCTGATGAGTGAAAATCCCAGGGCTAACCTAGACCTAACATGCGTTATTCTCTAAAATATTGATCCAAACCAGGTTTAATGGACTGTTTCAGTGTGGTACCACATTACTACGTGATACAAGCCAGACATAACACAGGATCCGTTCAACAAGTATGTGAGGAATGCGAAAGTATGAGTCTGATGAGTGAAAATCCCAGGCCTAACCTAGACCTAACATGCGTTATCCTCAAAAATATTGATCGAAACCTGGTTTAATCGACTGTTTCAGTTTGGTACCACATTACTATGTGATCCAAACCAGAAAATAACCCAGGATCTGTTCAACGAGTATGTGAAGTGTGCGAAAGTATGAGTCTGATGAGGACAAATCCCAGACCTATCCCAGACCTAACATGCGTTATCCTCTAAAAGATTTATCAAGACCAGGTTTAATTGATTGTTTCAGTGTGGACCCACATTACTACGTGATCCAAACCAGAAAAAACCCAGGATCCGTTCAAAAAGTATGTGAAGAATGCGAATGTATGAGTCTGATGAGTGAAAATCCCAGGCCTAACCTAGACCTAACATGAGTTATCCTCAAAAATATTGATCGAAACCAGGTTTAATCGACTGTTTCAGTGTGGTACCACATTACTACGTGATCCAAACCAGAAAAAACCCAGGATCAGTTCAAGAAGTATGTGAAGAATGCGAAAGTATGAGTCTGATGGGTGAAAATCCCAGGGCTATCCTAGACCTAACATGAGTTATCCTCAAAAATATTGATCGAAACCAGGTTTAATCGACTGTTTCAGTGTGGTACCACATTACTACGTGATCCAAACCAGAAAAAACCCAGGATCCGTTCAACAAGTATGTGAAGAATGCGAAAGTATGAGTGTGATGTGTGAAAATCCCAGGCCTAACCTAGACCTAACATGCGTTATCCTCAAAAATATTGATCGAAACGTGGTTTAATCGACTCTTTCAGTGTGGTGCCACATTACTATGTGATCCAAACCAGAAAATAACCCAGGATCTGTTCAACGAGTATGTGAAGTGTGCGAAAGTATGAGTCTGATGAGTGAAAATCCCCGGCCTAACCTAGACCTAACTTGCGTTATCCTCTAAAATATTGATCGAAACCAGGTTTAATCGACTGTTTCAGTGTGGTACCACATTACTACGTGATCCAAACCAGAAAAAACCCAGGATCAGTTCAACAAGTATAAGAAGGATGCGAAAGTATGAGTCTGATGGGTGAAAATCCCAGGGCTAACCTAGACCTAACATGCGTTATCCTCTAAAATATTGATCCAAACCAGGTTTAATCGACTGTTTCAGTGTGGACCCACATTACTACGTGATCCATACCAGAAAAAACCCAGGATCAGTTCAACAAGTATAAGAAGGATGCGAAAGTATGAGTCTGATGGGTGAAAATCCCAGGGCTAACCTAGACCTAACATGCGTTATCCTCTAAAATATTGATCGAAACCAGGTTTAATTGACTGTTTTAGTGTGGTACCACATTACTACGTGATCCAAACCAGAAAAAACCCAGGATCTGTTCAACGAGTATGTGAAAAACGCGAAACTGTGAGCCTGATGAGGGCAAATCTTAGACCTAACCCAGACCTAAGATGCGTTGTCCTCTAAAATATTTATCCAGACCAGGTTTCATTGAATGTTTCAGTGTGGTACCACATAACTACGTGATCCAAACCAGTAAAAACCCAGGATCCGTTTAACAAGTATGTGAGGAATGCGAATGTATGAGTCTGATGAGTGAAAATCCCAGGCCTAACCTAGACCTAACATGCGTTATCCTCAAAAATATTGATCGAAACCTGGTTTAATCGACTGTTTCAGTGTGGTACCACATTACTATGTGATCCAAACCAGAAAATAACCCAGGATCCGTTCAACAAGTATGTGAAGAATGCGAAAGTATGAGTCTGATGAGTGAAAATCCCAGGCCTAACCTAGACCTAACATGCGTTATCCTGAAAGATATTGATCGAAACCTGGTTTAATCGACTGTTTCAGTGTGGTACCACATTACTATGTGATCCAAACCAGAAAGTAACCCAGGATCTGTTCAACGAGTATGTGAAGTGAGCGAAAGTATGAGTCTGATGAGGTCAAATCCCAGACCAATCCCAGACTTAACTTGCGTTATCCTCTAAAATATTGATCGAAACCAGGTTTAATCGACTGTTTCAGTGTGGTACCATATTACTACGTGATCCAAACCAGAAAAAACCCAGGATCAGTTCAACAAGTATAAGAAGAATGCGAAAGTATGAGTCTGATGAGTGAAAATCCCAGGGCTAACCTAGACCTAACATGCGTTATCCTCTAAAATATTGATCGAAACCTGGTTTAATCGACTGTCTCAGTTTGGTACCACATTACTATGTGATCCAAACCAGAAAATAACCCAGGATCTGTTCAACAAGTATGTGAAAAACGCGAAAGTATGAGTCTGATGAGGGCTAATCCCAGACCTATCCCAGACCTAACTTGCGTTATCCTCTAAAATATTGATCGAAACCAGGTTTAACCGACTGTTTCAGTGTGGAACCACATTACTACGTGGTCCAAACCAGAAAAAACCCAGGATCAGTTCAAGAAGTATGTGAAGAATGCGAAAGTATGAGTCTGATGAGTGAAAATCCCAGGCCTAACCTAGACCTAACATGCGTTATCCTCAAAAATATTGATCGAAACCTGGTTTAGTCGACTGTTTGAGTGTAGTATCACACTACTACGTGACCCAAACCAGAAAAAACCC
Organism: Colletes latitarsis; assembly: GCF_051014445.1. Lineage (NCBI taxonomy): Eukaryota > Metazoa > Arthropoda > Insecta > Hymenoptera > Colletidae > Colletes > Colletes latitarsis. Next base: position 13,228,301 of record NW_027488366.1, read on the forward strand.
AGGATTTGTTCAACAAGTATGTGAAAAACGCGAAAGTATGAGCCTGATGAGGGCAAATCCCGGACCTATCACAGACCTAACTTGCGTTATCCTCTAAAATATTGATCGAAACCAGGTTTAATTGAATGTTTCTGTGTGGTACCACATTACTACGTGATCGAAACCAGTAAAAACCCAGGATCCGTTCTACAAGTATGTGAAGAATGCGAAAGTATGAGTCTGATGAGTGAAAATCCCAGGCCTAACCTAGACCTAACATGCGTTATCCTGAAAAATATTGATCGAAACCAGCTTTAATGGACTGTTTCAGTGTGGTACCACACTACTACGTGATACAAACCAGAAAAAACCCAGGATCTGTTCAACAAGTATGTGAAAAACGCGAAAGTATGAGCCTGATGAGGGCGAATCCCAGACCTATGCCAGACCTAACTTGCGTTATCCTCTAAAATATTGATCGAAACCAGGTTTAATTGACTGTTTCAGCGTGGTACCACATTACTACGTGATACAAACCAGAAACAGGCCAGGATCTAGCCATGAAGTATGAGAAATATGCGAAAGTATGAGCCTGCTGGGGGCAAATCCTAGACCTAAGCCAAACCTAACATGCGTTATCCTCTAAAATATTTATCAAGACCAGGTTTAATTGATTGTTTCAGTGTGGTACCACATTACTACATGAACCAAACCAGAAAAAACCCAGGATCCGTCCAACAAGTATGTGAAGAATGCGAAAGTATGAGTCTCATGAGCGAAAATCCTAGACCTAACCTAGACCTAACATGCGTTATCCTCTAAAATATTGATCCAAACCAGGTATAATGGACTGTTTCAGTGTGGTACCACTTTACTACGTGATCCAAAGCAGAAAAAACCCTCGATCAGGTCAACATGTATGTTAAAACTGCGAAAGTATGACCCTGATCAGGGCAAATCCCAGGCCTAACCTAGACCTAACATGCGCTGTCCTCTAAAATATTGATGGAAACCAGGTTTAATTGACTGTTTCAGTGTTGTACTTCATTACTACGTGATCCAATCCAGAAAAAGCCCAGGATCGAGCCCTCAAGTATGAGAAATATGCGAAAGAATGAGCCTGATGAGAGAAAATCCCAGACCTAACCTAGACCTAACATGAATTATTCTCTAAAATATTGGTCGAAACCAGGTTTAATTGACTGATTCAGTGTGGTCCCACATTACTACGTGATCCAAACCAGAAAAATCCCAGGATCCGTTCAACAAGTATGTGAAGAATGTGAAATATGTGTCTGATGAGTGAAAATCCCGGGCCTAACCTAGACCTAGCATGCGTTATCCTCAAAAATATTGATCGAAACGTGGTTTAATCGACTGTTTCAGTGTGGTGCCACATTACTATGTGATCCAAACCAGAAAAAAACCCAGGATCTGTTCAACGAGTATGTGAAGTGTGCGAAAGTATGAGGCTGATGAGGTCAAATCCCTGACCAATCCCAGACTTAACTTGCGTTATCCTCTAAAATATTGATCGAAACCAGGTTTAATCGACTGCTTCAGTGTGGTACCACATTACTACGTGATCCAAACCAGAAAAAACCCAGGATCAGTTCAACAAGTATAAGAAGAATGCGAAAGTATGAGTCTGATGGGTGAAAATCCCAGGGCTAACCTAGACCTAACATGCGTTATCCTCTAAAATATTGATCCAAACCAGGTTTAATGGACTGTTTCAGTGTGGTACCACATTACTACGTGATATAAACCAGAAAAAACCCAGGATCCGTTCAACAAGTATGTGAGGAATGCGAAAGTATGAGTCTGATGAGTGAAAATCCCAGGCCTAACCTAGACCTAACATGCGTTATCCTCAAAAATATTGGTCGAAACCTGGTTTAATCGACTGTTTCAGTTTGGTACCACATTTCTACGTGATACAAACCAGAAAAAACCCAGGATCTGTTCAACAAGTATGTGAGAAACGCGAAAGTATGAGCCTGATGAGGGCGAATCCCAGACCTATGCCAGACCTAACTTGCGTTATCCTCTAAAATATTGATCGAAACCAGGTTTAATTGACTGTTTCAGCGTGGTACCACATTACAACGTGATACAAACCAGAAACAGCCCAGGATCTAGCCATGAAGTATGAGAAATATGCGAAAGTATGAGCCTGCTGGGGGCAAATCCTAGACCTAAGCCAAACCTAACATGCGTTATCCTCTAAAATATTTATCAAGACCAGGTTTAATTGAATGTTTCAGAGTGGTATCACATTATTACATGAACCAAACCAGAAAAAACCCAGGACCCGTTCAACAAGTATGTGAACAATGCGAAAGTATGAGTCTCATGATCGAAAATCCCAGACCTAACCTAGACCCAACATGCGTTATCCTCTAAAATATTGATCCAAACCAGGTTTAATGGACTGTTTCAGTTTGGTACCACATTTCTACGTGATACAAACCAGAAAAAACCCAGGATCTGTTCAACAAGTATGTGAGAAACGCGAAAGTATGAGCCTGATGAGGGCGAATCCCAGACCTATGCCAGACCTAACTTGCGTTATCCTCTAAAATATTGATCGAAACCAGGTTTAATTGACTGTTTCAGCGTGGTACCACATTACTACGTGATACAAACCAGAAACAGCCCAGGATCTAGCCATGAAGTATGAGAAATATGCGAAAGTATGAGCCTGCTGGGGGCAAATCCTAGACCTAAGCCAAACCTAACATGCGTTATCCTCTAAAATATTTATCAAGACCAGGTTTAATTGAATGTTTCAGAGTGGTATCACATTATTACATGAACCAAACCAGAAAAAACCCAGGACCCGTTCAACAAGTATGTGAACAATGCGAAAGTATGAGTCTCATGATCGAAAATCCCAGACCTAACCTAGACCCAACATGCGTTATCCTCTAAAATATTGATCCAAACCAGGTTTAATGGACTGTTTCAGTGTGGTACCACTTTACTACGTGATCCAAAGCAGAAAAAACCCTCGATCAGGTAAGCATGTATGTTAAAACTGCGAAAGTATGACCCTGATCAGGGCAAATCCCAGGCCTAACCTAGACCTAACATGCGCTGTCCTCTAAAATATTGATGGAAACCAGGTTTAATTGACTGTTTCAGTGTTGTACTTCATTACTACGTGATCCAATCCAGAAAAAGCCCAGGATCTAGCCATCAAGTATGAGAAATATGCGAAAGTATGAGCCTGCTGGGGGCAAATCCTAGACCTAAGCCAAACCTAACATGCGTTATCCTCTAAAATATTTATCAAGACCAGGTTTAATTGACTGATTCAGTGTGGTCCCACATTACTACGTGATCAAAACCAGAAAAAACCCAGGATCCGTTCAACAAGTATGTGAAGAATGCGAAATATGAGTCTGATGAGTGAAAATCCCCGGCCTAACCTAGACCTAACTTGCGTTATCCTCTAAAATATTGATCGAAACCAGGTTTAATCGACTGTTTCAGTGTGGTACCACATTACTACGTGATCCAAACCAGAAAAAACCCAGGATCAGTTCAACAAGTATAAGAAGGTTGCGAAAGTATGAGTCTGATGGGTGAAAATCCCAGGGCTAACCTAGACCTAACATGCGTTATCCTCTAAAATATTGATCCAAACCAGGTTTAATCGACTGTTTCAGTGTGGACCCACATTACTACGTGATCCAAACCAGAAAAAACCCAGGATCAGTTCAACAAGTATAAGAAGGATGCGAAAGTATGAGTCTGATGGGTGAAAATCCCAGGGCTAACCTAGACCTAACATGCGTTATCCTCTAAAATATTTATCCAGACCAGGTTTCATTGAATGTTTCAGTGTGGTACCACATAACTACGTGATCCAAACCAGTAAAAACCCAGGATCCGTTTAACAAGTATGTGAGGAATGCGAATGTATGAGTCTGATGAGTGAAAATCCCAGGCCTAACCTAGACCTAACATGCGTTATCCTCAAAAATATTGATCGAAACCTGGTTTAATCGACTGTTTCAGTGTGGTACCACATTACTATGTGATCCAAACCAGAAAATAACCCAGGATCCGTTCAACAAGTATGTGAAGAATGCGAAAGTATGAGTTTGATGAGTGAAAATCCCAGGCCTAACCTAGACCTAACATGCGTTATCCTGAAAGATATTGATCGAAACCTGGTTTAATCGACTGTTTCAGTGTGGTACCACATTACTATGTGATCCAAACCAGAAAATAACCCAGGATCTGTTCAACGAGTATGTGAAGTGTGCGAAAGTATGAGTCTGATGAGGTCAAATCCCAGACCAATCCCAGACTTAACTTGCGTTATCCTCTAAAATATTGATCGAAACCAGGTTTAATCGACTGTTTCAGTGTGGTACCATATTACTACGTGATCCAAACCAGAAAAAACCCAGGATCAGTTCAACAAGTATAAGAAGAATGCGAAAGTATGAGTCTGATGAGTGAAAATCCCAGGGCTAACCTAGACCTAACATGCGTTATCCTCTAAAATATTGATCGAAACCTGGTTTAATCGACTGTCTCAGTTTGGTACCACATTACTATGTGATCCAAACCAGAAAATAACCCAGGATCTGTTCAACGAGTATGTGAAGTGTGCGAAAGTATGAGTCTGATGAGGGTTAATCCCAGACCTATCCCAGACCTAACTTGCGTTATCCTCTAAAATATTGATCGAAACCAGGTTTAACCGACTGTTTCAGTGTGGAACCACATTACTACGTGGTCCAAACCAGAAAAAACCCAGGATCAGTTCAAGAAGTATGTGAAGAATGCGAAAGTATGAGTCTGATGAGTGAAAATCCCAGGCCTAACCTAGACCTAACATGCGTTATCCTCAAAAATATTGATCGAAACCTGGTTTAGTCGACTGTTTGAGTGTAGTATCACACTACTACGTGACCCAAACCAGAAAAAACCCAGGATCTGTTCAACAAGTATGTGAAAAACGCGAAAGTATGAGCCTGATGAGGGCAAATCCCGGACCTATCACAGACCTAACTTGCGTTATCCTCTAAAATATTGATCGAAACCAGGTTTAATTGAATGTTTCCGTGTGGTACCACATTACTACGTGATCGAAACCAGTAAAAACCCAGGATCCGTTCTACAAGTATGTGAAGAATGCGAAAGTATGAGTCTGATGAGTGAAAATCCCAGGCCTAACCTAGACCTAACATGCGTTATCCTGAAAAATATTGATCGAAACCTGGTTTAATCGACTGTTTCAGTGTGGTACCACATTACTATGTGATCCAAACCAGAAAATAACCCGGGATCTGTTCAACGAGTATGTGAAGTGTGCGAAAGTATGAGTCTGATGAGGGCAAATCCCAGACCTATCCCAGACCTAACATATGTTATCCTCTAAAATATTTATCAAGACCAGGTTCAATTGATTGTTTCACTGTGGACCCACATTACTACGTGATCCAAACCAGAAAAAACCCAGCATCCGTTCAACACGTATGTGAGGAATGCGAAGGTATGAGCCTGATCAGGGCAAATCCCAGACCTATCCCAGACCTAACTTGCGTTGTCCCCTAAAATATTGATGGAAACCAGGTTTAGTTGATGGTTTCAGTGTGGTCCCACATTATTACGTGATCCAAACCAGAAAAAACCCAGGATCTGTTCAACATGTATGAGAAATATGCGAAAGAATGAGCCTGATGAGAGCAAATCCCAGACCTAACCTAGACCTAACATGCGCTGTCCTCTAAAATATTGATGGAAACCAGGTTTAATTGACTGTTTCAGTGTTGTACTTCATTACTACGTGATCCAATCCAGAAAAAGCCCAGGATCGAGCCATCAAGTATGAGAAATATGCGAAAGTATGAGCCTGCTGGGGGCAAATCCTAGACCTAAGCCAAACCTAACATGCGTTATCCTCTAAAATATTTATCAAGACCAGGTTTAATTGACTGATTCAGTGTGGTCCCACATTACTACGTGATCAAAACCAGAAAAAACCCAGGATCCGTTCAACAAGTATGTGAAGAATGCGAAATATGAGTCTGATGAGTGAAAATCCCCGGCCTAACCTAGACCTAACTTGCGTTATCCTCTAAAATATTGATCGAAACCAGGTTTAATCGACTGTTTCAGTGTGGTACCACATTACTACGTGATCCAAACCAGAAAAAACCCAGGATCAGTTCAACAAGTATAAGAAGGTTGCGAAAGTATGAGTCTGATGGGTGAAAATCCCAGGGCTAACCTAGACCTAACATGCGTTATCCTCTAAAATATTGATCCAAACCAGGTTTAATCGACTGTTTCAGTGTGGACCCACATTACTACGTGATCCAAACCAGAAAAAACCCAGGATCAGTTCAACAAGTATAAGAAGGATGCGAAAGTATGAGTCTGATGGGTGAAAATCCCAGGGCTAACCTAGACCTAACATGCGTTATCCTCTAAAATATTGATCGAAACCAGGTTTAATTGACTGTTTTAGTGTGGTACCACATTACTACGTGATCCAAACCAGAAAAAACCCAGGATCTGTTCAACGAGTATGTGAAAAACGCGAAACTGTGAGCCTGATGAGGGCAAATCTTAGACCTAACCCAGACCTAAGATGCGTTGTCCTCTAAAATATTTATCCAGACCAGGTTTCATTGAATGTTTCAGTGTGGTACCACATAACTACGTGATCCAAACCAGTAAAAACCCAGGATCCGTTTAACAAGTATGTGAGGAATGCGAATGTATGAGTCTGATGAGTGAAAATCCCAGGCCTAACCTAGACCTAACATGCGTTATCCTCAAAAATATTGATCGAAACCTGGTTTAATCGACTGTTTCAGTGTGGTACCACATTACTATGTGATCCAAACCAGAAAATAACCCAGGATCCGTTCAACAAGTATGTGAAGAATGCGAAAGTATGAGTCTGATGAGTGAAAATCCCAGGGCTAACCTAGACCTAACATGCGTTATCCTCTAAAATATTGATCGAAACCTGGTTTAATCGACTGTCTCAGTTTGGTACCACATTACTATGTGATCCAAACCAGAAAATAACCCAGGATCTGTTCAACGAGTATGTGAAGTGTGCGAAAGTATGAGTCTGATGAGGGCTAATCCCAGACCTATCCCAGACCTAACTTGCGTTATCCTCTAAAATATTGATCGAAACCAGGTTTAACCGACTGTTTCAGTGTGGAACCACATTACTACGTGGTCCAAACCAGAAAAAACCCAGGATCAGTTCAAGAGGTATGTGAAGAATGCGAAAGTATGAGTCTGATGAGTGAAAATCCCAGGCCTAACCTAGACCTAACATGCGTTATCCTCAAAAATATTGATCGAAACCTGGTTTAGTCGACTGTTTGAGTGTAGTATCACACTACTACGTGACCCAAACCAGAAAAAACCCAGGATCTGTTCAACAAGTATGTGAAAAACGCGAAAGTATGAGCCTGATGAGGGCAAATCCCGGACCTATCACAGACCTAACTTGCGTTATCCTCTAAAATATTGATCGAAACCAGGTTTAATTGAATGTTTCTGTGTGGTACCACATTACTACGTGATCGAAACCAGTAAAAACCCAGGATCCGTTCTACAAGTATGTGAAGAATGCGAAAGTATGAGTCTGATGAGTGAAAATCCCAGGCCTAACCTAGACCTAACATGCGTTATCCTGAAAAATATTGATCGAAACCTGGTTTAATCGACTGTTTCAGTGTGGTACCACATTACTATGTGATCCAAACCAGAAAATAACCCGGGATCTGTTCAACGAGTATGTGAAGTGTGCGAAAGTATGAGTCTGATGAGGGCAAATCCCAGACCTATCCCAGACCTAACATATGTTATCCTCTAAAATATTTATCAAGACCAGGTTCAATTGATTGTTTCACTGTGGACCCACATTACTACGTGATCCAAACCAGAAAAAACCCAGCATCCGTTCAACACGTATGTGAGGAATGCGAAGGTATGAGCCTGATCAGGGCAAATCCCAGACCTATCCCAGACCTAACTTGCGTTGTCCCCTAAAATATTGATGGAAACCAGGTTTAGTTGATGGTTTCAGTGTGGTCCCACATTATTACGTGATCCAAACCAGAAAAAACCCAGGATCTGTTCAACATGTATGAGAAATATGCGAAAGAATGAGCCTGATGAGAGCAAATCCCAGACCTAACCTAGACCTTACATGAATTTTTCTCTAAAATATTGATCGAAACCAGGTTTAATCCACTGCTTCAGTGTGGTACCAAATTACTACGTGATCCAAACCAGAAAAAACCCAGGATCAGTTCAACAAGTATGAGAAGAATGCGAAAGTATGAGTCTGATGAGTGAAAATCCCAGGGCTAACCTAGACCTAACATGCGTTATCCACTAAGCAATTGATCCAAACCAGCTTTAATGGACTGTTTCAGTGTGGTACCACACTACTACGTGATACAAACCAGAAAAAACCCAGGATCTGTTCAACAAGTATGTGAAAAACGCGAAAGTATGAGCCTGATGAGGGCGAATCCCAGACCTATGCCAGACCTAACTTGCGTTATCCTCTAAAATATTGATCGAAACCAGGTTTAATTGACTGTTTCAGCGTGGTACCACATTACTACGTGATACAAACCAGAAACAGGCCAGGATCTAGCCATGAAGTATGAGAAATATGCGAAAGTATGAGCCTGCTGGGGGCAAATCCTAGACCTAAGCCAAACCTAACATGCGTTATCCTCTAAAATATTTATCAAGACCAGGTTTAATTGATTGTTTCAGTGTGGTACCACATTACTACATGAACCAAACCAGAAAAAACCCAGGATCCGTCCAACAAGTATGTGAAGAATGCGAAAGTATGAGTCTCATGAGCGAAAATCCTAGACCTAACCTAGACCTAACATGCGTTATCCTCTAAAATATTGATCCAAACCAGGTATAATGGACTGCTTCAGTGTGGTACCACTTTACTACGTGATCCAAAGCAGAAAAAACCCTCGATCAGGTCAACATGTATGTTAAAACTGCGAAAGAATGACCCTGATCAGGGCAAATCCCAGGCCTAACCTAGACCTAACATGCGCTGTCCTCTAAAATATTGATGGAAACCAGGTTTAATTGACTGTTTCAGTGTTGTACTTCATTACTACGTGATCCAATCCAGAAAAAGCCCAGGATCGAGCCCTCAAGTATGAGAAATATGCGAAAGAATGAGCCTGATGAGAGAAAATCCCAGACCTAACCTAGACCTAACATGAATTATTCTCTAAAATATTGGTCGAAACCAGGTTTAATTGACTGATTCAGTGTGGTCCCACATTACTACGTGATCCAAACCAGAAAAAACCCAGGATCCGTTCAACAAGTATGTGAAGAATGTGAAATATGTGTCTGATGAGTGAAAATCCCGGGCCTAACCTAGACCTAGCATGCGTTATCCTCAAAAATATTGATCGAAACGTGGTTTAATCGACTGTTTCAGTGTGGTGCCACATTACTATGTGATCCAAACCAGAAAAAAACCCAGGATCTGTTCAACGAGTATGTGAAGTGTGCGAAAGTATGAGGCTGATAAGGTCAAATCCCAGACCAATCCCAGACTTAACTTGCGTTATCCTCTAAAATATTGATCGAAACCAGGTTTAATCGACTGCTTCAGTGTGGTACCACATTACTACGTGATCCAAACCAGAAAAAACCCAGGATCAGTTCAACAAGTATAAGAAGAATGCGAAAGTATGAGTCTGACGGGTGAAAATCCCAGGGCTAACCTAGACCTAACATGCGTTCTCCTCTAAAATATTGATCCAAACCAGGTTTAATGGACTGTTTCAGTGTGGTACCACATTACTACGTGATATAAACCAGAAAAAACCCAGGATCCGTTCAACAAGTATGTGAGGAATGCGAAAGTATGAGTCTGATGAGTGAAAATTCCAGGCCTAACCTAGACCTAACATGCGTTGTCCTCAAAAATATTGGTCGAAACCTGGTTTAATCGACTGTTTCAGTTTGGTACCACATTTCTACGTGATACAAACCAGAAAAAACCCAGGATCTGTTCAACAAGTATGTGAGAAACGCGAAAGTATGAGCCTGATGAGGGCGAATCCCAGACCTATGCCAGACCTAACTTGCGTTATCCTCTAAAATATTGATCGAAACCAGGTTTAATTGACTGTTTCAGCGTGGTACCACATTACTACGTGATACAAACCAGAAACAGCTCAGGATCTAGCCATGAAGTGTGAGAAATATGCGAAAGTATGAGCCTGCTGGGGGCAAATCCTAGACCTAAGCCAAACCTAACATGCGTTATCCTCTAAAATATTTATTAAGACCAGGTTTAATTGAATGTTTCAGAGTGGTATCACATTATTACATGAACCAAACCAGAAAAAACCCAGGACCCGTTCAACAAGTATGTGAACAATGCGAAAGTATGAGTCTCATGATCGAAAATCCCAGACCTAACCTAGACCCAACATGCGTTATCCTCTAAAATATTGATCCAAACCAGGTTTAATGGACTGTTTCAGTGTGGTACCACTTTACTACGTGATCCAAAGCAGAAAAAACCCTCGATCAGGTCAGCATGTATGTTAAAACTGCGAAAGTATGACCCTGATCAGGGCAAATCCCAGGCCTAACCTAGACCTAACATGCGCTGTCCTCTAAAATATTGATGGAAACCAGGTTTAATTGACTGTTTCAGTGTTGTACTTCATTACTACGTGATCCAATCCAGAAAAAGCCCAGGATCTAGCCATCAAGTATGAGAAATATGCGAAAGTATGAGCCTGCTGGGGGCAAATCCTAGACCTAAGCCAAACCTAACATGCGTTATCCTCTAAAATATTTATCAAGACCAGGTTTAATTGACTGATTCAGTGTGGTCCCACATTACTACGTGATCAAAACCAGAAAAAACCCAGGATCCGTTCAACAAGTATGTGAAGAATGCGAAATATGAGTCTGATGAGTGAAAATCCCCGGCCTAACCTAGACCTAACTTGCGTTATCCTCTAAAATATTGATCGAAACCAGGTTTAATCGACTGTTTCAGTGTGGTACCACATTACTACGTGATCCAAACCAGAAAAAACCCAGGATCAGTTCAACAAGTATAAGAAGAATGCGAAAGTATGAGTCTGATGGGTGAAAATCCCAGGGCTAACCTAGACCTAACATGCGTTATCCTCTAAAATATTGATCCAAACCAGGTTTAATGGACTGTTTCAGTTTGGTACCACATTACTACGTGATCCAAACCGGAAAAAACCCAGGATCAGTTCAACAAGTATGTGAAGAATGCGAAAGTATGAGTCTGATGGGGGCAAATCCCAGACCTATCCCAGACCTAACATGCGTTATCCTCTAAAATATATATCAAGACCAGGTTTAATTGATTGTTTCAGTGTGGACCCACATTACTACGTGATCCAAACCAGAAAAAACCCAGGATCCGTTCAAAAAGTATGTGAAGAATGCGAATGTATGAGTCTGATGAGTGAAAATCCCAGGCCTAACCTAGACCTAACATGCGTTATCCTCAAAAATATTGATCGAAACCTGGTTTAATCGACTGTTTCAGTGTGGTACCACATTACTATGTGATCCAAACCAGAAAATAACCCAGGATGTGTTCAGCGAGTATGTGAAGTGTGCGAAAGTATGAGTCTGATGAGGGCAAATCCCAGACCTATCCCAGACCTAACACGCGTTATCCTCTAAAATATTTATCCAGACCAGGTTTCATTGAGTGTTTCAGTGTGGTACCACTTTACTACGCGATACAATCCAGAAATAGCCCAGGATCTAGCCATGAAGTATGAGAAATATGCGATAGTAAGAGCCTGATGAGGGCAAATCCTAGACCTATCCCAGACCTAACTTGCGTTATCCTCTAAAATATTGATCGAAACCAGGTTTAATCGACTGTTTCAGTGTGGTACCACATTACTACGTGATCCAAACCAGAAAAAACCCAGGATCAGTTCAACAAGTATAAGAAGGATGCGAAAGTATGAGTCTGATGGGTGAAAATCCCAGGGCTAACCTAGACCTAACATGCGTTATCCTCTAAAATATTGATCCAAACCAGGTTTAATCGACTGTTTCAGTGTGGACCCACATTACTACGTGATCCAAACCAGAAAAAACCCAGGATCAGTTCAACAAGTATAAGAAGGATGCGAAAGTATGAGTCTGATGGGTGAAAATCCCAGGGCTAACCTAGACCTAACATGCGTTATCCTCTAAAATATTGATCGAAACCAGGTTTAATTGACTGTTTTAGTGTGGTACCACATTACTACGTGATCCAAACCTGGAAAAAACCCAGGATCTGTTCAACGAGTATGTGAAAAACGCGAAACTGTGAGCCTGATGAGGGCAAATCTTAGACCTAACCCAGACCTAAGATGCGTTGTCCTCTAAAATATTTATCCAGACCAGGTTTCATTGAATGTTTCAGTGTGGTACCACATAACTACGTGATCCAAACCAGTAAAAACCCAGGATCCGTTTAACAAGTATGTGAGGAATGCGAATGTATGAGTCTGATGAGTGAAAATCCCAGGCCTAACCTAGACCTAACATGCGTTATCCTCAAAAATATTGATCGAAACCTGGTTTAATCGACTGTTTCAGTGTGGTACCACATTACTATGTGATCCAAACCAGAAAATAACCCAGGATCCGTTCAACAAGTATGTGAAGAATGTGAAAGTATGAGTCTGATGAGTGAAAATCCCAGGCCTAACCTAGACCTAACATGCGTTATCCTGAAAGATATTGATCGAAACCTGGTTTAATCGACTGTTTCAGTGTGGTACCACATTACTATGTGATCCAAACCAGAAAATAACCCAGGATCTGTTCAACGAGTATGTGAAGTGTGCGAAAGTATGAGTCTGATGAGGTCAAATCCCAGACCAATCCCAGACTTAACTTGCGTTATCCTCTAAAATATTGATCGAAACCAGGTTTAATCGGCTGTTTCAGTGTGGTACCATATTACTACGTGATCCAAACCAGAAAAAACCCAGGATCAGTTCAACAAGTATAAGAAGAATGCGAAAGTATGAGTCTGATGAGTGAAAATCCCAGGGCTAACCTAGACCTAACATGCGTTATCCTCTAAAATATTGATCGAAACCTGGTTTAATCGACTGTCTCAGTTTGGTACCACATTACTATGTGATCCAAACCAGAAAATAACCCAGGATCTGTTCAACGAGTATGTGAAGTGTGCGAAAGTATGAGTCTGATGAGGGCTAATCCCAGACCTATCCCAGACCTAACTTGCGTTATCCTCTAAAATATTGATCGAAACCAGGTTTAACCGACTGTTTCAGTGTGGAACCACATTACTACGTGGTCCAAACCAGAAAAAACCCAGGATCAGTTCAAGAAGTATGTGAAGAATGCGAAAGTATGAGTCTGATGAGTGAAAATCCCAGGCCTAACCTAGACCTAACATGCGTTATCCTCAAAAATATTGATCGAAACCTGGTTTAGTCGACTGTTTGAGTGTAGTATCACACTACTACGTGACCCAAACCAGAAAAAACCCAGGATCTGTTCAACAAGTATGTGAAAAACGCGAAAGTATGAGCCTGATGAGGGCAAATCCCGGACCTATCACAGACCTAACTTGCGTTATCCTCTAAAATATTGATCGAAACCAGGTTTAATTGAATGTTTCTGTGTGGTACCACATTACTACGTGATCGAAACCAGTAAAAACCCAGGATCCGTTCAACAAGTATGTGAAGAATGCGAAAGTATGAGTCTGATGAGTGAAAATCCCAGGCCTAACCCAGACCTAAGATGCTTTATCCTCTAAAATATTTATCCAGAACAGGTTTCATTGAATGTTTCAGTGTGGTACCACTTTACTACGTGATCCAATCCAGAAATAGCCCAGGATCTAGCCATGAAGTATGTGAAGAATGCGATAGTAAGAGCCTGATGAGGGCAAATCCTAGACCTATCCCAGACCTAACTTGCGTTATCCTCTAAAATATTGATCGAAACCAGGTTTAATCGACTGTTTCAGTGTTGTACTTCATTACTACGTGATGCAATCCAGAAAAAGCTCAGGATCTAGCCATCAAGTATGAGAAATATGCGAAAGAATGAGCCTGATGAGAGCAAATCCCAGACCTATCCCAGACCTAACTTGCGTTGTCCTCTAAAACATTGATGGAAACCAGGTTTAATTGACTGTTTCAGTGTTGTACTTCATTACTACGTGATGCAATCCAGAAAAAGCTCAGGATCTAGCCATCAAGTATGAGAAATATGCGAAAGAATGAGCCTGATGAGAGCAAATCCCAGACCTATCCCAGACCTAACATGCGTTATCCTCAAAAATATTGTTCGAAACCTGGTTTAATCGACTGTTTCAGTGTGGTACGACATTACTATGTGATCCAAACCAGAAAATAACCCAGGATCTGTTCAACGAGTATGTGAAAAACGCGAAAGTATGAGCCTGATGAGGGCAAATCCCGGACCTATCCCAGACCTAACTTGCGTTATCATCTAAAATATTGATCGAAACCAGGTTTAATTGAATGTTTCTGTGTGGTACCACATTACTATGTGATCCAAACCAGAAAATAACTCGGGATCTGTTCAACGAGTATGCGAAGTGTGCGAAAGTATGAGTCTGATGAGGGCAAACCCAGACCTATCCCAGACCTAACATGTGTTATCCTCTAAAATATTTATCAAGACCAGGTTTAATTGATTGTTTCAGTGTGGACCCACATTACTACGTGATCCAAACCAGAAAAAACCCAGGATCCGTTCAACAAGTATGTGAAGAATGCGAAAGTATGAGTCTGATGAGTGAAAATCCCAGGCCTAACCCAGACCTAAGATGCCTTATCCTCTAAAATATTTATCCAGAACAGGTTTCATTGAATGTTTCAGTGTGGTACCACTTTACTACGTGACCCAATCCAGAAATAGCCCAGGATCTAGCCATGAAGTATGAGAAATATGCGATAGTAAGAGCCTGATGAGGGCAAATCCTAGACCTATCCCAGACCTAACTTGCGTTATCCTCTAAAATATTGATCGAAACCAGGTTTAATTGACTGTTTCAGCGTGGTACCACATTACTACGTGATCCAAACCAGACAAAAATACCCAGGATCCGTTCAACAAGTATGTGAGGAATGCGAAAGTATGAGTCTGATGAGTGAAAATCCCAGGCCTAACCTAGACCTAACATGCGTTGTCCTCAAAAATATTGATCGAAACCTGGTTTAATCGACTGTTTTAGTGTGGTACCACATTACTATGTGATCCAAACCAGTAAAAACCCAGGATCTGTTCAACGAGTATGTGAAGTGTGCGAAAGTATGAGTCTGATGAGGGCAAATCCCAGACCTATCCCAGACCTAACATGCGTTCTCCTCTAAAATATTTATCAAGACCAGGTTTAATTGATTGTTTCAGTGTGGACCCACATAACTACGTGATCCAAACCAGAAAAAACCCAGGATCCGTTCAACAAGTATGTGAAGAATGCGAAAGTATGAGTCTGATGAATGAAAAAACCAGGCCTGTCCTAGACCTAACATGCGTTATCCTCTGAAATATTGAGCGAAACCAGGTTTAATGGACTGTTTCAGTGTGGTACCACACTACTACGGGATCCAAACCAGAAAAAACCCAGGATCTGTTCAACAAGTATGTGAAAAACGCGACAGTATGGGCCTGATGAGGGCAAATCCCAGACCTATCCCAGACCTAACTTGCGTTGTCCTCTAAAATATTGATGGAAACCAGGTTTAATTGACTGTTTCAGTGTTGTACTTCATTACTACGTGATGCAATCCAGAAAAGCTCAGGATCTAGCCATCAAGTATGAGAAATATGCGAAAGAATGAGCCTGATGAGAGCAAATCCCAGACCTATCCCAGACCTAACTTGCGTTGTCCTCTAAAACATTGATGGAAACCAGGTTTAATTGACTGTTTCTGTGTTGTACTTCATTACTACGTGATGCAATCCAGAAAAAGCTCAGGATCTAGCCATCAAGTATGAGAAATATGCGAAAGAATGAGCCTGATGAGAGCAAATCCCAGACCTATCCCAGACCTAACATGCGTTATCCTCAAAAATATTGTTCGAAACCTGGTTTAATCGACTGTTTCAGTGTGGTACCACATTACTATGTGATCCAAACCAGAAAATAACACAGGATCTGTTCAACGAGTATGTGAAGAAAGCGAAAGTATGAGTCTGATGAGGGCTAATCCCAGACCTATCCCAGACCTAACTTGCGATATCCTCTAAAATAATGATCGAAACCAGGTTTAATTGACTGTTTTATTGTGGTACCACACTACTACGGGATCCAAACCAGAAAAAACCCAGGATCTGTTCAACAAGTATGTGAAAAACGCGAAAGTATGAGCCTGATGAGGGCAAATCCCAGACCTATCCCAGACCTAACATGCGTTATCCTCAAAAATATAGATCGAAACCTGGTTTAATCGACTGTTTCAGTGTGGTACCACATTACTATGTGATCCAAACCAGAAAATAACCCAGGACCTGTTCAACGAGTATGTGAAGTGTGCGAAAGTATGAGTCTGATGAGGGCAAATCCCATACCTATCCCAGACCTAACATGCGTTATCCTCTAAAATATTTATCAAGACCAGGTTTAATTGATTGTTTCACTGTGGACCCACATTACTACGTGATCCAAACCAGAAAAAACCCAGCATCCGTTCAACACGTATGTGAAGAATGCGAAAGTATGAGTCTGATGAGTGAAAATCCCAGGCCTGACCTAGACCTAACTTGCGTTATCCTCTAAAATATTGATCGAAACCAGGCTTAATTGACTGTTTCAGCGTGGTACCACATTACTAGGTGATACAAACCAGAAACAGCCCAGGATCTAGCCATGAAGTATGAGAAATATGCGAAAGTATGAGCCTGCTGGGGGCAAATCCTAGACCTAAGCCAAACCTAACATGCGTTATCCTCTAAAATATTTATCAAGACCAGGTTTAATTGATTGTTTCAGTGTGGTACCACATTACTACGTGAACCAAACCAGAAAAAACCCAGGATCCGTTCAACAAGTATGTGAAGAATGCGAAAGTATGAATCTCATGAGCGAAAATCCCAGACCTAACCTAGACCTAACATGCGTTATCCTCTAAAATATTGATCCAAACCAGGTTTAATGGACTGTTTCAGTGTGGTACCACTTTACTACGTGATCCAAAGCAGAAAAAACCCTCGATCAGGTCAACATGTATGTTAAAACTGCGAAAGTATGACCCTGATCAGGGCAAGTCCCAGGCCTAACCTAGACCTAACATGCGCTGTCCTCTAAAATATTGATGGAAACCAGGTTTAATTGACTGTTTCAGTGTTGTACTTCATTACTACGTGATCCAATCCAGAAAAAGCCCAGGATCTAGCCCTCAGGTATGAGAAATATGCGAAAGAATGAGCCTGATGAGAGAAAATCCCAGACCTAACCTAGACCTGACATGAATTATTCTCTAAAATATTGGTCGAAACCAGGTTTAATTGACTGATTCAGTGTGGTCCCACATTACTACGTGATCCAAACCAGAAAAAACCCAGGATCCGTTCAACAAGTATGTGAAGAATGTGAAATATGTGTCTGATGAGTGAAAATCCCGGGCCTAACCTAGACCTAACATGCGTTATCCTCAAAAATATTGATCGAAACGTGGTTTAATCGACTGTTTCAGTGTGGTGCCACATTACTATGTGATCCAACCCAGAAAAAAACCCAGGATCTGTTCAACGAGAATGTGAAGTGTGCGAAAGTATGAGGCTGATGAGGTCAAATCCCAGACCAATCCCAGACTTAACTTGCGTTATCCTCTAAAATATTGATCGAAACCAGGTTTAATCGACTGCTTCAGTGTGGTACCACATTACTACGTGATCCAAACCAGAAAAAACCCAGGATCACTTCAACAAGTATGTGAACAATGCGAAAGTATGAGTCTCATGATCGAAAATCCCAGACCTAACCTAGACCTAACATGCGTTATCCTCTAAAATATTGATCCAAACCAGGTTTAATGGACTGTTTCAGTGTGGTACCACTTTACTACGTGATCCAAAGCAGAAAAAACCCTCGATCAGGTCAACATGTATGTTAAAACTGCGAAAGTATGACCCTGATCAGGGCAAATCCCAGGCCTAACCTAGACCTAACATGCGCTGTCCTCTAAAATATTGATGGAAACCTGGTTTAATTGACTGTTTCAGTGTTGTACTTCATTACTACGTGATCCAATCCAGAAAAAGCCCAGGATCTAGCCATCAAGTATGAGAAATATGCGAAAGTATGAGCCTGCTGGGGGCAAATCCTAGACCTAAGCCAAACCTAACATGCGTTATCCTCTAAAATATTTATCAAGACCAGGTTTAATTGATTGATTCAGTGTGGTCCCACATTACTACGTGATCAAAACCAGAAAAAACCCAGGATCCGTTCAACAAGTATGTGAAGAATGCGAAATATGAGTCTGATGAGTGAAAATCCCGGGCCTAACCCAGACTTAAGATGCTTTATCCTCTAAAATATTTATCCAGAACAGGTTTAATTGAATGTTTCTGTGTGGTACCACATTACTATGTGATCCAAACCAGAAAATAACCCGGGATCTGTTCAACGAGTATGCGAAGTGTGCGAAAGTATGAGTCTGATGAGGGCAAACCCAGACCTATCCCAGACCTAACATGTGTTATCCTCAAAAATATTGATCGAAACCTGGTTTAATTGACTGTTTCAGTGTTGTACTTCATTACTACGTGATCCAATCCAGAAAAAGCCCAGGATCTAGCCATCAAGTATGAGAAATATGCGAAAGTATGAGCCTGCTGGGGGCAAATCCTAGACCTAAGCCAAACCTAACATGCGTTATCCTCTAAAATATATATCAAGACCAGGTTTAATTGATTGTTTCAGTGTGGACCCACATTACTACGTGATCCAAACCAGAAAAAACCCAGGATCCGTTCAAAAAGTATGTGAAGAATGCGAATGTATGAGTCTGATGAGTGAAAATCCCAGGCCTAACCTAGACCTAACATGCGTTATCCTCAAAAATATTGATCGAAACCTGGTTTAATCGACTGTTTCAGTGTGGTACCACATTACTATGTGATCCAAACCAGAAAATAACCCAGGATGTGTTCAGCGAGTATGTGAAGTGTGCGAAAGTATGAGTCTGATGAGGGCAAATCCCAGACCTATCCCAGACCTAACACGCGTTATCCTCTAAAATATTTATCCAGACCAGGTTTCATTGAGTGTTTCAGTGTGGTACCACTTTACTACGTGATACAATCCAGAAATAGCCCAGGATCTAGCCATGAAGTATGAGAAATATGCGATAGTAAGAGCCTGATGAGGGCAAATCCTAGACCTATCCCAGACCTAACTTGCGTTATCCTCTAAAATATTGATCGAAACCAGGTTTAATCGACTGTTTCAGTGTGGTACCACATTACTACGTGATCCAAACCAGAAAAAACCCAGGATCAGTTCAACAAGTATAAGAAGGATGCGAAAGTATGAGTCTGATGGGTGAAAATCCCAGGGCTAACCTAGACCTAACATGCGTTATCCTCTAAAATATTGATCCAAACCAGGTTTAATCGACTGTTTCAGTGTGGACCCACATTACTACGTGATCCAAACCAGAAAAAACCCAGGATCAGTTCAACAAGTATAAGAAGGATGCGAAAGTATGAGTCTGATGGGTGAAAATCCCAGGGCTAACCTAGACCTAACATGCGTTATCCTCTAAAATATTGATCGAAACCAGGTTTAATTGACTGTTTTAGTGTGGTACCACATTACTACGTGATCCAAACCTGGAAAAAACCCAGGATCTGTTCAACGAGTATGTGAAAAACGCGAAACTGTGAGCCTGATGAGGGCAAATCTTAGACCTAACCCAGACCTAAGATGCGTTGTCCTCTAAAATATTTATCCAGACCAGGTTTCATTGAATGTTTCAGTGTGGTACCACATAACTACGTGATCCAAACCAGTAAAAACCCAGGATCCGTTTAACAAGTATGTGAGGAATGCGAATGTATGAGTCTGATGAGTGAAAATCCCAGGCCTAACCTAGACCTAACATGCGTTATCCTCAAAAATATTGATCGAAACCTGGTTTAATCGACTGTTTCAGTGTGGTACCACATTACTATGTGATCCAAACCAGAAAATAACCCAGGATCCGTTCAACAAGTATGTGAAGAATGTGAAAGTATGAGTCTGATGAGTGAAAATCCCAGGCCTAACCTAGACCTAACATGCGTTATCCTGAAAGATATTGATCGAAACCTGGTTTAATCGACTGTTTCAGTGTGGTACCACATTACTATGTGATCCAAACCAGAAAATAACCCAGGATCTGTTCAACGAGTATGTGAAGTGTGCGAAAGTATGAGTCTGATGAGGTCAAATCCCAGACCAATCCCAGACTTAACTTGCGTTATCCTCTAAAATATTGATCGAAACCAGGTTTAATCGGCTGTTTCAGTGTGGTACCATATTACTACGTGATCCAAACCAGAAAAAACCCAGGATCAGTTCAACAAGTATAAGAAGAATGCGAAAGTATGAGTCTGATGAGTGAAAATCCCAGGGCTAACCTAGACCTAACATGCGTTATCCTCTAAAATATTGATCGAAACCTGGTTTAATCGACTGTCTCAGTTTGGTACCACATTACTATGTGATCCAAACCAGAAAATAACCCAGGATCTGTTCAACGAGTATGTGAAGTGTGCGAAAGTATGAGTCTGATGAGGGCTAATCCCAGACCTATCCCAGACCTAACTTGCGTTATCCTCTAAAATATTGATCGAAACCAGGTTTAACCGACTGTTTCAGTGTGGAACCACATTACTACGTGGTCCAAACCAGAAAAAACCCAGGATCAGTTCAAGAAGTATGTGAAGAATGCGAAAGTATGAGTCTGATGAGTGAAAATCCCAGGCCTAACCTAGACCTAACATGCGTTATCCTCAAAAATATTGATCGAAACCTGGTTTAGTCGACTGTTTGAGTGTAGTATCACACTACTACGTGACCCAAACCAGAAAAAACCCAGGATCTGTTCAACAAGTATGTGAAAAACGCGAAAGTATGAGCCTGATGAGGGCAAATCCCGGACCTATCACAGACCTAACTTGCGTTATCCTCTAAAATATTGATCGAAACCAGGTTTAATTGAATGTTTCTGTGTGGTACCACATTACTACGTGATCGAAACCAGTAAAAACCCAGGATCCGTTCAACAAGTATGTGAAGAATGCGAAAGTATGAGTCTGATGAGTGAAAATCCCAGGCCTAACCCAGACCTAAGATGCTTTATCCTCTAAAATATTTATCCAGAACAGGTTTCATTGAATGTTTCAGTGTGGTACCACTTTACTACGTGATCCAATCCAGAAATAGCCCAGGATCTAGCCATGAAGTATGTGAAGAATGCGATAGTAAGAGCCTGATGAGGGCAAATCCTAGACCTATCCCAGACCTAACTTGCGTTATCCTCTAAAATATTGATCGAAACCAGGTTTAATCGACTGTTTCAGTGTTGTACTTCATTACTACGTGATGCAATCCAGAAAAAGCACAGGATCTAGCCATCAAGTATGAGAAATATGCGAAAGAATGAGCCTGATGAGAGCAAATCCCAGACCTATCCCAGACCTAACTTGCGTTGTCCTCTAAAACATTGATGGAAACCAGGTTTAATTGACTGTTTCAGTGTTGTACTTCATTACTACGTGATGCAATCCAGAAAAAGCTCAGGATCTAGCCATCAAGTATGAGAAATATGCGAAAGAATGAGCCTGATGAGAGCAAATCCCAGACCTATCCCAGACCTAACATGCGTTATCCTCAAAAATATTGTTCGAAACCTGGTTTAATCGACTGTTTCAGTGTGGTACGACATTACTATGTGATCCAAACCAGAAAATAACCCAGGATCTGTTCAACGAGTATGTGAAAAACGCGAAAGTATGAGCCTGATGAGGGCAAATCCCGGACCTATCCCAGACCTAACTTGCGTTATCATCTAAAATATTGATCGAAACCAGGTTTAATTGAATGTTTCTGTGTGGTACCACATTACTATGTGATCCAAACCAGAAAATAACTCGGGATCTGTTCAACGAGTATGCGAAGTGTGCGAAAGTATGAGTCTGATGAGGGCAAACCCAGACCTATCCCAGACCTAACATGTGTTATCCTCTAAAATATTTATCAAGACCAGGTTTAATTGATTGTTTCAGTGTGGACCCACATTACTACGTGATCCAAACCAGAAAAAACCCAGGATCCGTTCAACAAGTATGTGAAGAATGCGAAAGTATGAGTCTGATGAGTGAAAATCCCAGGCCTAACCCAGACCTAAGATGCCTTATCCTCTAAAATATTTATCCAGAACAGGTTTCATTGAATGTTTCAGTGTGGTACCACTTTACTACGTGATCCAATCCAGAAATAGCCCAGGATCTAGCCATGAAGTATGAGAAATATGCGATAGTAAGAGCCTGATGAGGGCAAATCCTAGACCTATCCCAGACCTAACTTGCGTTATCCTCTAAAATATTGATCGAAACCAGGTTTAATTGACTGTTTCAGCGTGGTACCACATTACTACGTGATCCAAACCAGACAAAAATACCCAGGATCCGTTCAACAAGTATGTGAGGAATGCGAAAGTATGAGTCTGATGAGTGAAAATCCCAGGCCTAACCTAGACCTAACATGCGTTGTCCTCAAAAATATTGATCGAAACCTGGTTTAATCGACTGTTTTAGTGTGGTACCACATTACTATGTGATCCAAACCAGTAAAAACCCAGGATCTGTTCAACGAGTATGTGAAGTGTGCGAAAGTATGAGTCTGATGAGGGCAAATCCCAGACCTATCCCAGACCTAACATGCGTTCTCCTCTAAAATATTTATCAAGACCAGGTTTAATTGATTGTTTCAGTGTGGACCCACATAACTACGTGATCCAAACCAGAAAAAACCCAGGATCCGTTCAACAAGTATGTGAAGAATGCGAAAGTATGAGTCTGATGAATGAAAAAACCAGGCCTGTCCTAGACCTAACATGCGTTATCCTCTGAAATATTGAGCGAAACCAGGTTTAATGGACTGTTTCAGTGTGGTACCACACTACTACGGGATCCAAACCAGAAAAAACCCAGGATCTGTTCAACAAGTATGTGAAAAACGCGACAGTATGGGCCTGATGAGGGCAAATCCCAGACCTATCCCAGACCTAACTTGCGTTGTCCTCTAAAATATTGATGGAAACCAGGTTTAATTGACTGTTTCAGTGTTGTACTTCATTACTACGTGATGCAATCCAGAAAAGCTCAGGATCTAGCCATCAAGTATGAGAAATATGGGAAAGAATGAGCCTGATGAGAGCAAATCCCAGACCTATCCCAGACCTAACTTGCGTTGTCCTCTAAAACATTGATGGAAACCAGGTTTAATTGACTGTTTCAGTGTTGTACTTCATTACTACGTGATGCAATCCAGAAAAAGCTCAGGATCTAGCCATCAAGTATGAGAAATATGCGAAAGAATGAGCCTGATGAGAGCAAATCCCAGACCTATCCCAGACCTAACATGCGTTATCCTCAAAAATATTGTTCGAAACCTGGTTTAATCGACTGTTTCAGTGTGGTACCACATTACTATGTGATCCAAACCAGAAAATAACACAGGATCTGTTCAACGAGTATGTGAAGAAAGCGAAAGTATGAGTCTGATGAGGGCTAATCCCAGACCTATCCCAGACCTAACTTGCGATATCCTCTAAAATAATGATCGAAACCAGGTTTAATTGACTGTTTTATTGTGGTACCACACTACTACGGGATCCAAACCAGAAGAAACCCAGGATCTGTTCAACGAGTATGTGAAGAAAGCGAAAGTATGAGTCTGATGAGGGCTAATCCCAGACCTATCCCAGACCTAACTTGCGATATCCTCTAAAATATTGATCGAAACCAGGTTTAATTGACTGTATTATTGTGGTACCACACTACTACGGGATCCAAACCAGAAAAAACCCAGGATCTGTTCAACAAGTATGTGAAAAACGCGAAAGTATGAGCCTGATGAGGGCAAATCCCAGACCTATCCCAGACCTAACATGCGTTATCCTCAAAAATATAGATCGAAACCTGGTTTAATCGACTGTTTCAGTGTGGTACCACATTACTATGTGATCCAAACCAGAAAATAACCCAGGACCTGTTCAACGAGTATGTGAAGTGTGCGAAAGTATGAGTCTGATGAGGGCAAATCCCATACCTATCCCAGACCTAACATGCGTTATCCTCTAAAATATTTATCAAGACCAGGTTTAATTGATTGTTTCACTGTGGACCCACATTACTACGTGATCCAAACCAGAAAAAACCCAGCATCCGTTCAACACGTATGTGAAGAATGCGAAAGTATGAGTCTGATGAGTGAAAATCCCAGGCCTGACCTAGACCTAACTTGCGTTATCCTCTAAAATATTGATCGAAACCAGGCTTAATTGACTGTTTCAGCGTGGTACCACATTACTAGGTGATACAAACCAGAAACAGCCCAGGATCTAGCCATGAAGTATGAGAAATATGCGAAAGTATGAGCCTGCTGGGGGCAAATCCTAGACCTAAGCCAAACCTAACATGCGTTATCCTCTAAAATATTTATCAAGACCAGGTTTAATTGATTGTTTCAGTGTGGTACCACATTACTACGTGAACCAAACCAGAAAAAACCCAGGAT
The DNA here is from genome assembly GCF_051014445.1 of Colletes latitarsis. NCBI lineage: Eukaryota > Metazoa > Arthropoda > Insecta > Hymenoptera > Colletidae > Colletes > Colletes latitarsis. The sequence goes on from NW_027488366.1 coordinate 13,253,145, forward strand.
CCGTTCAACAAGTATGTGAAGAATGCGAAAGTATGAGTCTCATGAGCGAAAATCCCAGACCTAACCTAGACCTAACATGCGTTATCCTCTAAAATATTGATCCAAACCAGGTTTAATGGACTGTTTCAGTGTGGTACCACTTTACTACGTGATCCAAAGCAGAAAAAACCCTCGATCAGGTCAACATGTATGTTAAAACTGCGAAAGTATGACCCTGATCAGGGCAAGTCCCAGGCCTAACCTAGACCTAACATGCGCTGTCCTCTAAAATATTGATGGAAACCAGGTTTAATTGACTGTTTCAGTGTTGTACTTCATTACTACGTGATCCAATCCAGAAAAAGCCCAGGATCTAGCCCTCAAGTATGAGAAATATGCGAAAGAATGAGCCTGATGAGAGAAAATCCCAGACCTAACCTAGACGTAACATGAATTATTCTCTAAAATATTGGTCGAAACCAGGTTTAATTGACTGATTCAGTGTGGTCCCACATTACTACGTGATCCAAACCAGAAAAAACCCAGAATCCGTTCAACAAGTATGTGAAGAATGTGAAATATGTGTCTGATGAGTGAAAATCCCGGGCCTAACCTAGACCTAACATGCGTTATCCTCAAAAATATTGATCGAAACGTGGTTTAATCGACTGTTTCAGTGTGGTGCCACATTACTATGTGATCCAAACCAGAAAAAAACCCAGGATCTGTTCAACGAGAATGTGAAGTGTGCGAAAGTATGAGGCTGATGAGGTCAAATCCCAGACCAATCCCAGACTTAACTTGCGTTATCCTCTAAAATATTGATCGAAACCAGGTTTAATCGACTGCTTCAGTGTGGTACCACATTACTACGTGATCCAAACCAGAAAAAACCCAGGATCAGTTCAACAAGTATAAGAAGAATGCGAAAGTATGAGTCTGATGGGTGAAAATCCCAGGGCTAACCTAGACCTAACATGCGTTATCCTCTAAAATATTGATCCAAACCAGGTTTAATGGACTGTTTCAGTGTGGTACCACATTACTACGTGATATAAACCAGAAAAAACCCAGGATCCGTTCAACAAGTATGTGAGGAATGCGAAAGTATGAGTCTGATGAGTGAAAATCCCAGGCCTAACCTAGACCTAACATGCGTTATCCTCAAGAATATTGATCGAAACCTGGTTTAATCGACTGTTTCAGTGTGGTACCACATTACTATGTGATCCAAACCAGTAAAAACCCAGGATCTGTTCAACGAGTATGTGAAGTGTGCGAAAGTATGAGTCTGATGAGGGCTAATCCCAGACCTATCCCAGACCTAACATGCGTTATCCTCTAAAATATTTATCAAGACCAGGTTTAATTGATTGTTTCAGTGTGGACCCACATTACTACGTGATCCAAACCAGAAAAAACCCAGGATCCGTTCAACAGGTATGCGAAGAATGCGAAAGTATGAGTCTGATGAGTGAAAATCCCAGGCCTAACCTAGACCTAACATGCGTTATCCTAAAAATTATTGATCGAAACCTGGTTTAATCGACTGTTTCAGTGCGGTACCACATTACTATGTGATCCAAACCAGAAGATAACCCAGGATCTGTTCAACGAGTATGTGAAGTGTGCGAAAGTATGAGTCTGATGAGCGCAAATCCCAGACCTATCCCAGACCTAACATGCGTTATCCTCTAAAATATTTATCAAGACCAGGTTTAATTGATTGTTTCAGTGTGGGCCCACATAACTACGTGATCCAAACCAGAAAAAACCCAGGATCCGTTCAACAAGTATGTGAAGAATGCGAAAGTATGAGTCTGATGAATGAAAAAACCAGGCCTGACCTAGACCTAACATGCGTTATCCTCTGAAATATTGAGCGAAACCAGGTTTAATGGACTGTTTCAGTGTGGTACCACACTACTACGGGATCCAAACCAGAAAAAACCCGGGATCTGTTCAACAAGTATGTGAAAAACGCGACAGTATGGGCCTGATGAGGGCAAATCCCAGACCTATCCCAGACCTAACTTGCGTTGTCCTCTAAAATATTGATGGAAACCAGGTTCAATTGACTGTTTCAGTGTTGTACTTCATTACTACGTGATGCAATCCAGAAAAGCTCAGGATCTAGCCATCAAGTATGAGAAATATGCGAAAGAATGAGCCTGATGAGAGCAAATCCCAGACCTATCCCAGACCTAACTTGCGTTGTCCTCTAAAACATTGATGGAAACCAGGTTTAATTGACTGTTTCAGTGTTGTACTTCATTACTACGTGATGCAATCCAGAAAAAGCTCAGGATCTAGCCATCAAGTATGAGAAATATGCGAAAGAATGAGCCTGATGAGAGCAAATCCCAGACCTATCCCAGACCTAACATGCGTTATCCTCAAAAATATTGTTCGAAACCTGGTTTAATCGACTGTTTCAGTGTGGTACCACATTACTATGTGATCCAAACCAGAAAATAACACAGGATCTGTTCAACGAGTATGTGAAGAAAGCGAAAGTATGAGTCTGATGAGGGCTAATCCCAGACCTATCCCAGACCTAACTTGCGATATCCTCTAAAATATTGATCGAAACCAGGTTTAATTGACTGTTTTATTGTGGTACCACACTACTACGGGATCCAAACCAGAAAAAACCCAGGATCTGTTCAACGAGTATGTGAAGAAAGCGAAAGTATGAGTCTGATGAGGGCTAATCCCAGACCTATCCCAGACCTAACTTGCGATATCCTCTAAAATATTGATCGAAACCATGTTTAATTGACTGTTTTATTGTGGTACCACACTACTACGGGATCCAAACCAGAAAAAACCCAGGATCTGTTCAACAAGTATGTGAAAAACGCGAAAGTATGAGCCTGATGAGGGCAAATCCCAGACCTATCCCAGACCTAACATGCGTTATCCTCAAAAATATAGATCGAAACCTGGTTTAATCGACTGTTCCAGTGTTGTACCACATTACTATGTGATCCAAACCAGAAAATAACCCAGGACCTGTTCAACGGGTATGTGAAGTGTGCGAAAGTATGAGTCTGATGAGGGCAAATCCCATACCTATCCCAGACCTAACATGCGTTAGCCTCTAAAATATTTATCAAGACCAGGTTTAATTGATTGTTTCACTGTGGACCCACATTACTACGTGATCCAAACCAGAAAAAACCCAGCATCCGTTCAACACGTATGTGAAGAATGCGAAAGTATGAGTCTGATGAGTGAAAATCCCAGGCCTGACCTAGACCTAACATGCGTTATCCTCTAAAATATTGAGTGAAACCAGGTTTAATCGACTGTTTCAGTGTGGTACCACATTACTATGTGATCCAAACCAGAAAATAACCCAGGATCTGTTCAACGAGTATGTGAAGTGTGCGAAAGTATGTGTCTGATGTGGTCAAATCCCAGACCATTCCCAGACTTAACTTGCGTTATCCTCTAAAATATTGATCGAAACCAGGTTTAATTGACTGTTTCAGCGTGGTACCACATTACTACGTGATACAAACCAGAAACAGCCCAAGATCTAGCCATGAGGTATGAGAAATATGCGAAAGTATGAGCCTGCTGGGGGCAAATCCTAGACCTAAGCCAAACCTAACATGCGTTATCCTCTAAAATATTTATCAAGACCAGGTTTAATTGATTGTTTCAGTGTGGTACCACATTACTACATGAACCAAACCAGAAAAAACCCAGGATCCGTTCAACAAGTATGTGAAGAATGCGAAAGTATGAGTCTCATGAGCGAAAATCCCAGACCTAACCTAGACCTTACATGCGTTATCCTCTAAAATATTGATCCAAACCAGGTTTAATGGACTGTTTCAGTGTGGTACCACTTTACTACGTGATCCAAAGCAGAAAAAACCCTCGATCAGGTCAACATGTATGTTAAAACTGCGAAAGTATGACCCTGATCAGGGCAAATCCCAGGCCTAACCTAGACCTAACATGCGCTGTCCTCTAAAATATTGATGGAAACCAGGTTTAATTGACTGTTTCAGTGTTGTACTTCATTACTACGTGATCCAATCCAGAAAAAGCCCAGGATCTAGCCCTCAAGTATGAGAAATATGCGAAAGAATGAGCGTGATGAGAGAAAATCCCAGACCTAACCTAGACCTAACATGAATTATTCTCTAAAATATTGGTCGAAACCAGGTTTAATTGACTGATTCAGTGTGGTCCCACATTACTACGTGATCCAAACCAGAAAAAACCCAGGATCCGTTCAACAAGTATGTGAAGAATGTGAAATATGTGTCTGATGAGTGAAAATCCCGGGCCTAACCTAGACCTAACATGCGTTATCCTCAAAAATATTGATCGAAACGGGGTTTAATCGACTGTTTCAGTGCGGTGCCACATTACTATGTGATCCAAACCAGAAGAAAACCCAGGATCTGTTCAACGAGAATGTGAAGTGTGCGAAAGTATGAGGCTGATGAGGTCAAATCCCAGACCAATCCCAGACTTAACTTGCGTTATCCTCTAAAATATTGATCGAAACCAGGTTTAATCGACTGCTTCAGTGTGGTACCACATTACTACGTGATCCAAACCAGAAAAAACCCAGGATCAGTTCAACAAGTATAAGAAGAATGCGAAAGTATGAGTCTGATGGGTGAAAATCCCAGGGCTAACCTAGACCTAACATGCGTTATCCTCTAAAATATTGATCCAAACCAGGTTTAATGGACTGTTTCAGTGTGGTACCACATTACTACGTGATATAAACCAGAAAAAACCCAGGATCCGTTCAAAAAGTATGTGAAGAATGCGAATATATGAGTCTGATGAGTGAAAATCCCAGGCCTAACCTAGACCTAACATGCGTTATCCTCAAAAATATTGATCGAAACCTGGTTTAATTGACTGTTTTAGTGTGGTACCACATTACTACGTGATCCAAACCAGAAAAAACCCAGGATCTGTTCAACAAGTATGTGAAAAACGCGAAACTGTGAGCCTGATGAGGGCAAATCCTAGACCTAAGCCAAACCTAACATGCGTTATCCTCTAAAATATTTATCAAGACCAGGTTTAATTGATTGATTCAGTGTGGTCCCAAATTACTACGTGATCAAAACCAGAAAAAACCCAGGATCCGTTCAACAAGTATGTGAAGAATGCGAAATATGAGTCTGATGAGTGAATATCCCGGGCCTAACCTAGACCTAACTTGCGTTATCCTCTAAAATATTGATCGAAACCAGGTTTAATCGACTGTTTCAGTGTGGTACCACATTACTACGTGATCCAAACCAGAAAAAACCCAGGATCAGTTCAACAAGTATAAGAAGAATGCGAAAGTATGAGTCTGATGGGTGAAAATCCCAGGGCTAACCTAGACCTAACATGCGTTATCCTCTAAAATATTGATCCAAACCAGGTTTAATGGACTGTTTCAGTTTGGAACCACATTACTACGTGATCCAAACCGGAAAAAACCCAGGATCAGTTCAACAAGTATGTGAAGAATGCGAAAGTATGAGTCTGATGGGGGCAAATCCCAGACCTATCCCAGACCTAACATGCGTTATCCTCTAAAATATATATCAAGACCAGGTTTAATTGATTGTTTCAGTGTGGACCCACATTACTACGTGATCCAAACCAGAAAAAACCCAGGATCCGTTCAAAAAGTATGTGAAGAATGCGAATATATGAGTCTGATGAGTGAAAATCCCAGGCCTAACCTAGACCTAACATGCGTTATCCTCAAAAATATTGATCGAAACCTGGTTTAATTGACTGTTTTAGTGTGGTACCACATTACTACGTGATCCAAACCAGAAAAAACCCAGGATCTGTTCAACAAGTATGTGAAAAACGCGAAACTGTGAGCCTGATGAGGGCAAATCCTAGACCTAAGCCAAACCTAACATGCGTTATCCTCTAAAATATTTATCAAGACCAGGTTTAATTGATTGATTCAGTGTGGTCCCACATTACTACGTGATCAAAACCAGAAAAAACCCAGGATCCGTTCAACAAGTATGTGAAGAATGCGAAATATGAGTCTGATGAGTGAAAATCCCGGGCCTAACCTAGACCTAACATGCGTTATCCTCTAAAATATTGATCCAAACCAGGTTTAATGGACTGTTTCAGTTTGGAACCACATTACTGCGTGATCCAAACTAGAAAAAAACCCAGGATCTCGTCAACGAGTATGTGAAGTGTGCGAAAGTATGAGTCTGATGAGGGCTAATCCCAGACCTATCCCAGACCTAACATGCGTTATCCTCTAAAATATTTATCAAGACCAGGTTTAATTGATTGATTCAGTGTGGTCCCACATTACTACGTGATCAAAACCAGAAAAAACCCAGGATCCGTTCAACAAGTATGAGAAATATGCGAAAGTATGAGCCTGATGAGGGCAAATCCTAGACCTAACCCAGACCTAACATGCGTTATTCTCTAAAATATTGATCGAAGCCAAGTTTAATCGACTGTTTCAGTGTGGAACCACATTACTACGTGATCCAAGCCAGGAAAAAACCCAGGATCTTGTCAACGAGTATGTGAAGTGTGCGAAAGTATGAGTCTGATGAGGGCTAATCCCAGACCTATCCCAGACCTAGCTTGCGTGATCCTCTAAAATATTTATCAAGACCAGGTTTAATTGAATGTTTCAGTGTGGTACCACATTACTACGTGACCCAAACCAGAAAAAACCCAGGATCCGTTCAACAAGTATGTGAAAAACGCGAAAGTATGAGCCTGATGAGGGCAAATCCCAGACCTATCCCAGACCTAACTTGCGTTATCCTCTAAAATATTGATCGAAGCCAAGTTTAATCGACTGTTTCAGTGTGGAACCACATTACTACGTGATCCAAGCCAGGAAAAAACCCAGGATCTTGTCAACGAGTATGTGAAGTGTGCGAAAGTATGAGTCTGATGAGGGCTAATCCCAGACCTATCCCAGACCTAGCTTGCGTGATCCTCTAAAATATTTATCAAGACCAGGTTTAATTGAATGTTTCAGTGTGGTACCACATTACTACGTGATACAATGCAGAAACAGCCCAGGATCTAGCCATGAAGTATGAGAAATATGCGAAGGTATGAGCCTGATGAGGGCAAATCCTAGACGTAACCCAGACCTAACATGCGTTATCCTCTAAAATATTTATCAAGACCAGGTTTAATTGAATGTTTCAGTGTGGTACCACATTTCTACGTGATCCAAACCAGAAAAAACCCAGGATCCGTTCAACAAGTATGTGAAGAATGCGAATGTATGAGTCTGATCAGTGAAAATCTCAGGCCTTACCTAGACCTAACTTGCGTTGTCCTCTAAAATATTGATGGAAACCAGGTTTCATTGACTGTTTCAGTGTGGTACTACATTACTACGTGATGCAATCCAGAAAAAGCCCAGGATCCGTTCAACAAGTATGAAGAAAGCGAAAGTATGAGTCTGATGAGGGCTAATCCCAGACCTATCCCAGACATAACATGCGTTATCCTCAAAAATATTGATCGAAACCAGGTTTAATCGACTGTTTCAGTGTGGTACCACATTACTGCGTGATCCAAACTAGAAAAAAACCCAGGATCTCGTCAACGAGTATGTGAAGTGTGCGAAAGTATGAGTCTGATAAGGGCTAATCCCAGACCTATCCCAGACCTAACATGCGTTATCCTCTAAAATATTTATCAAGACCAGGTTTAATTGAATGTTTCAGTGTGGTACCACATTACTACGTGATCCAAACCACAAAAAACCCAGGATCTGTTCGACAAGTATGTGAAAAACGCGAAACTGTGAGCCTGATGAGGGCAAATCTTAGACCTAACCTTGACCTAACATGCGTTATCCTCTAAAATTCTTATCCAGACCAGGTTTCATTGAATGTTTCAGTGTGGTACCACTTTACTACGTGATCCAATCCAGAAATAGCCCAGGATCTAGCCATGAAGTATGAGAAATATGCGAAAGTATGAGCCTGATGAGGGCAAATCCTAGACCTAACCCAGACCTAACATGCGTTATTCTCTAAAATATTTATCAAGACCAGGTTTAATTGAATGTTTCAGTGTGGTACCACATTACTACGTGTTCCAAACCAGAAAAAACCCAGGATCCGTTCAACAAGTATGTGAAGAAGGCGAAAGTATGAGTCTGATCAGTGAAAATCTCAGGCCTTACCTAGACCTAACTTGCGTTGTCCTCTAAAATATTGATGGAAACCAGGTTTCATTGACTGTTTCAGTGTGGTACTACGTTACTACGTGATGCAATCCAGAAAAAGCCCAGGATATAGCCATCAAGTATGAGAAATATGCGAAAGAATGAGCCTGATGAGAGCAAATCCCAGACCTAATCTAGACCTAACATGCGTTATCCTCTAAAAATTTGAGCGAAAACAGGTTTAATGGACTGTTTCAGTGTGGTACCACACTACTTCGTGATCCAAACCAGAAAAAACCCAGGATCTGTTCAACAAGTATGTGAAAATCGCGAAACTGTGAGCCTGATGAGGGCAAATCTTAGACCTAACCCAGACCTAAGATGCGTTGTCCTCTAAAATATTTATCAAGACCAGGTTTAATTGATTGTTTCAGTGTGGCCCCACATTACTACGTGATCCAAACCTGAAAAAACCCAGGATCTGTTCGACAAGTATGTGAAAAACGCGAAACTGTGAGCCTGATGAGGGCAAATCTTAGACCTAACCCAGACCTAAGATGCTTTATCCTCTAAAATATTTATCCAGAACAGGTTTCACTGAATGTTTCAGTGTGGTACCACTTTACTACGTGATCCAATCCAGAAATAGCCCAGGATCTAGCCATGAAGTATGAGAAATATGCGATAGTAAGAGCCTGATGAGGGCAAATCCTAGACCTATCCCAGACCTAACTTGCGTTATCCTCTAAAATATTGATCGAAACCAGGTATAATTGACTGTTTCAGCGTGGTACCACATTACTACGTGATACAATGCATAAACAGCCCAGGATCTAACCATGAAGTATGAGAAATATGCGATAGTATGAGCCTGATGAGGGCAAATCCTAGACGTAACCCAGACCTAACATGCGTTATCCTCTAAAATATTTATCAAGACCAGGTTTAATTGAATGTTTCAGTGTGGTACCACATTACTACGTGATCCAAACCAGACAAAAACACAGGATCCGTTCAACAAGTATGTGAAGAATGCGAATTTATGAGTCTGATCAGTGAAAATCTCAGGCCTTACCTAGACCTATCTCGCGTTGTCCTCTAAAATATTGATGGAAACCAGGTTTCATTGACTGTTTCAGTGTGGTACTACATTACTACGTGATGCAATCCAGAAAAAGCCCAGGATCCGTTCAACAAGTATGTGAAGAAAGCGAAAGTATGAGTCTGATGAGGGCTAATCCCAGACCTATCCCAGACCTAACATGCGTTATCCTCAAAAATATTGATCGAAACCAGGTTTAATCGACTGTTTCAGTGTGGTATCACATTACTGCGTGATCCAAACTAGAAAAAAACCCAGGATCTCGTCAACGAGTATGAGAAGTGTGCGAAAGTATGAGTCTAACCCAGACCTATCCCAGACCTAACATGCGTTATCCTCTAAAATGTTTATCAAGACCAGGTTTAATTGAATGTTTCAGTGTGGTACCACATTACTACGGGATCCAAACCAGAAAAAACCCAGGATCTGTTCAACAAGTATGTGAAAAACGCGAAAGTGTGAGCCTGATGAGAGCAAATCCCAGACCTAATCTAGACCTAACATGCGTTATCCTCAAAAATATTGATCGAAACCAGGTTTAATCGACTGTTTCAGTGTGGTACCACATTACTGCGTGATCCAAACTAGAAAAAAACCCAGGATCTCGTCAACGAATATGTGAAGTGTGCGTAAGTATGAGTCTAACCCAGACCTAACCTAGACCTAATATGAATTATTCTCTAAAATATTGATCGAAACCAGGTTTAATTGACTGTTTCAGTGTGGTCCCACATTACTACGTGATCCAAACCACAAAAAACCCAGGATCTGTTCGACAAGTATGTGAAAAACGCGTAACTGTGAGCCTGATAAGGGCAAATCTTAGACCTAACCTTGACCTAACATGCGTTATCCTCTAAAATTTTTATCCAGACCAGGTTTCATTGAATGTTTCAGTGTGGTACCACTTTACTACGTGATCCAATCCAGAAATAGCCCAGGATCTAGCCATGAAGTATGAGAAATATGCGAAAGTATGAGCCTGATGAGGGCAAATCCTAGACCTAACCCAGACCTAACATGCGTTATTCTCTAAAATACTTATCAAGACCAGGTTTAATTGAATGTTTCAGTGTGGTACCACATTACTACGTGTTCCAAACCAGAAAAAACCCAGGATCCGTTCAACAAGTATGTGAAGAAGGCGAAAGTATGAGTCTGATCAGTGACAATCTCAGGCCTTACCTAGACCTAACTTGCGTTGTCCTCTAAAATATTGATGGAAACCAGGTTTCATTCACTGTTTCAGTGTGGTACTACAGTACTACGTGATGCAATCCAGAAAACGCACATGATCTAGCCATCAAGTATGAGAAATATGCGAAAGAATGAGCCTAATGAGAGCAAATCCCAGACCTAACCTAGACCTAACATGCGTTATCCTCTAAAATATTGTGCGAAACCAGGTTTGATGGACAGTTTCAGTGTGGTACCACACTACTACGGGATCCAAACCAGAAAAAACCCAGGATCTGTTCAACAAGTATGTGAAAAACGCGAAAGTATGAGCCTGATGAGGTCAAATCCCAGACCAATCCCAGACTTAACTTTCGTTATCCTCTAAGATATTGATCGAAACCAGGTATAATCGTCTGTTTCAGTGTGGTACCACATTACTACGTGATCCAAACCAGAAAAAACCCAGGATCAGTTCAACAAGTATGTGAAGAATGCGAAGGTATGAGTCTGATGAGTGAAAATCCCAGGCCTGACCTAGACCTAACATGCGATGTCCTCTAAAATATTGATCCAAACCAGGTTTAATGGACTGTTTCAGTGTGGTACCACACTACTACGTGATCCAAACCAGAGAAAAGCCAGGATCTGTTCAACAAGTATGTGAAAAACACGAAAGTATGAGTCTGATGAGGACAAATCCCATACCTATCCCAGACCTAACATGCGTTTTCCTATAAAATATTTATCAAGACCAGGTTTAATTGATTGTTTCAGTGTGGACCCACATTACTAGCTGATCCAAACCAGAAAAAACCCAGGATCCGTTCAACAAGTATGTGAAGAATGCGAAAGTATGAGTCTGATGAGTGAAAATCCCAGGCCTGACCTAGACCTAACATGCGTTATCCTCTAAAATATTGAGCGAAACCAGGTTTAATGGACTGTTTCAGTGTGGTACCACACTACTACGGGATCCAAACCAGAAAAAACCCAGGATCTGTTCAACAAGTATGTGAAGTGTGCGAAAGTATGAGTCTGATGAGGTCAAATCCCAGACCAATCCCAGACTTAACTTGCGTTATCCTCTAAAATATTGATCGGAACCAGGTTTCATCGACTGTTTCAGCGTGGTACCACATTACTACGTGATACATTCCAGAAATAGCCCAGGATCTAGCCATGATGTATGAGAAAGATGCGAAAGTATGAGCATGATGAGGGCAAATTCTAGACCTGATCCAGACCTAACATGCGTTATCCTCTAAAATATTTTTCAAGACCAGGTTTAATTGACTGTTTCAGTGTGGTCCCACATTACTACGTGATCCAAACCAGAAAAGCCCAGGATCCGTTCTACAAGTATGTGAAGAATGCGAAAGTATGAGTCTGATGAGTGAAAATCCCAGGCCTAACCTAGACCTAACATGCGTTATCCTCAAAAATATTGATCGAAACCTGGTTTAATCGACTGTTTCAGTGCGGTACCACATTACTATGTGATCCAAACCAGAAAGTAACCCAGGATCTGTTCAACGAGTATGTGAAGTGTGCGAAAGTATGAGTCTGATGAGCCCAAATCCCAGGCCAATCCCAGACTTAACTTGCGTTATCCTCTAAAATATTTATCAAGACCAGGTTTAATTGAATGTTTCAGTGTGGTACCACTTTACTACGTGATCCAAAGCAGAAAAAACCCTCGGTCAGGTCAACATGTATGTTAAAACTGCGAAAGTATGACCCTGATGAGGGCAAATTCCAGACCTAACCTAGACCTAACATGCGTTATCCTCTAAAATATTGATCCAAACCAGGTTTAATGGACTGTTTCAGTGTGGTACCACACTACTACGTGATCCAAACCAGAGAAAAGCCAGGATCTGTTCAACAAGTATGTGAAAAACACGAAAGTATGAGCCTGATGAGGGCAAATCCCAGACCAATCCCAGACCTAACTTGCGTTGTCCTCTAAGATATTGATGGAAACCAGGTTTAATTGACTGTTTCAGTGTTGTACTTCATTACTACGTGATGCAATCCAGAAAAAGCCCAGGATCTAGCCATCAAGTATGAGAAATATGCGAAGGAACGAGCCTGATGAGAGCAAATCCCAGACCTAACCTAGACCTAACATGAATTATTCTCTAAAATATTGATCGAAACCAGGTTTAATCGACTGTTTCAGTGTGGTACCACATTACTATGTGATCCAAACCAGAAAATAACCCAGGATCTGTTCAACGAGTATGTGAAGTGTGCGAAAGTATGAGTCTGATGAGGTCAAATCCCAGACCTATCCCAAACCTAACTATGCGTTATCCTCTAAAATATTGATCAAAATCAGGTTTAATCGACTGTTTCAGTGTGGTACCACATTACTATGTGATCCAAACCAGAAAATAACCCAGGATCTGTTCAACGAGTATGTGAAGTGTGCGAAAGTATGAGTCTGATGAGGTCAAATCCCGGACCAATCCCAGACTTAACTTGCGTTATCCTCTAAGATATTGATCGAAACCAGGTTTAATCGACTGTTTCAGTGTGGTACCACATGACTACGTGATCCAAACCAGAAAAAACCCAGGATCTGTTCACCGAGTATGTGAAGTGTGCGAAAGTATGAGTCTGATGAGGGCAAATCCCAGACCTATCCCAGACCTAACATGCGTTATCCACTAAAATATTTATCAAGACCAGGTTTAATTGATTGTTTCAGTGTGGACCCACATTACTACGTGATCCAAACCAGAAAAAACCCAGGATCCGTTCAACAAGTATGTGAAGAATGCGAAAGTATGAGTCTGATGAGTGAAAAAACCAGGCCTGACCTAGACCTAACATGCGTTATCCACTAAAATATTGAGCGAAACCAGGTTTAATGGAATGTTTCAGTGTGGTACCACACTACTACGGGATCCAAACCAGAAAAAACCCAGGATCTGTTCAACAAGTATGTGAAAAACGCGAAAGTATGAGCCTGATGAGGGCAAATCCCGGACCTATCCCAGACCTAACTTGCGTTATCCTCTAAAATATTCATCGAAACCAGGTTTAATTGGATGTTTCAGTGTGGTATCACACTACTACGTGACCCAAACCAGAAAAAACCCAGGATCTGTTCAACAAGTATGTGAAAAACGCGAAAGTATGAGCCTGATGAGGGCAAATCCCGGACCTATCCCAGACCTAACTTGCGTTATCCTCTAAAATATTCATCGAAACCAGGTTTAATCGACTGTTTCAGTGTGGTACCACATTACTATGTGATCCAAACCAGAAAATAACCCAGGATCCGTTCAACAAGTATGTGAAGAATGCGAAAGTATGAGTCTGATGAGGGCAAATCCCAGACCTATCCCAGACCTAACATGCGTTATCCTCTAAAATATTTATCAAGACCAGGTTTAATTGATTGTTTCAGTGTGGACCCACATTACTACGTGATCCAAACCAGAAAAAACCCAGGATCCGTTCAACAAGTATGTGAAGAATGCGAATGTATGAGTCTGATCAGTGAAAATCTCAGGCCTTACCTAGACCTAACTTGCGTTGTCCTCTAAAATATTGATGGGAACCTGGTTTAATCGACTGTTTCAGTGTGGAACCACATTACCATGTGATCCAAACCAGAAAATAACCCAGGATCCGTTCAACAAGTATGTGAAGAATGCGAATGTATGAGTCTGATGAGTGAAAATCCCAGGCCTTACCTAGACCTAACTTGCGTTATCCTCTAAAATATTTATCAAGACCAGGTTTAATTGATTGTTTCAGTGTGGACCCACATTACTACGTGATCCAAACCAGAAAAAACCCAGGATCAGTTCAACAAGTATAAGAAGAATGCGAAAGTATGAGCCTGATGAAGGCAAATCCCGGACCTATCCCAGACCTAACTTGCGTTATCCTCTAAAATATTCATCGAAACCAGGTTTAATTGATTGTTTCAGTGTGGACCCACATTACTACGTGATCCAAACCAGAAAAAACCCAGGATCCGTTCAACAGGTATGTGAAGAACGCGAAAGTATGATTCTGATGAGTGAAAAAACCAGGCCTGACCTAGACCTAACATGCGTTATCCTCTAAAATATTGAGCGAAACCAGGTTTAATGGACTGTTTCAGTGTGGTACCACACTACTACGGGATCCAAACCAGAAAAAACCCAGGATCTGTTCAACAAGTATGTGAAAAACGCGACAGTATGAGCCTGATGAGGGCAAATCCCAGAACTATCCCAGACCTAACTTGCGTTGTCCTCTAAAATATTGATGAAAACCAGGTTTAATTGACTGTTTCAGTGCTGTACTTCATTACTACGTGATGCAATCCAGAAAAAGCTCAGGATCTAGCCATCAAGTATGAGAAATATGCGAAAGAATGAGCCTGATGAGGGCAAATCCTAGACCTATCCCAGACCTAACTTGCGTTATCCTCTAAAGTATTGATCGAAACCAGGTTTAATTGACTGTATCAGCGTGGTACCACATTACTACGTGAAACAATGCAGAAACAGCCCAGGATCTAGCCATGAAGTATGAGAAATATGCGAAAATATGAGCCTGATGAGGGCAAATCCTAGACGTAACCCAGACCTAACATGCGTTATCCGCTAAAATATTTATCAAGACCAGGTTTAATAGAATGTTACAGTGTGGTACCACATTACTACGTGATCCAAACCAGAAAAAACCCCGGATCCGTTCAACAAGTATGTGAAGAATGCGAATGTATGAGTCTGATCAGTGAAAATCTCAGGCCTTACCTAGACCTAACTTGCGTTGTCCTCTAAAATATTGATGGAAACCAGGTTTCGTTGACTGTTTCAGTGTGGTACTACGTTACTACGTGATGCAATCCGGAAAAAGCACAGGATCTAGCCATCAAGTATGAGACATATGCGAAAGAATGAGCCTGATGAGAGCAAATCCCAGACCTAACCTAGACCTAACATGTGTTATCCTCTAAAATATTGAGCGAAACCAGGTTTAATGGACGGTTTCAGTGTGGTACCACACTACTTCGTGATCCAAACCAGAAAAAACCCAGGATCTGTTCAACAAGTATATGAAAAACGCGAAACTGTGAGCCTGATGAGGGCAAATCTTGGACCTATCCCAGACCTAAGATGCGTTGTCCTCTAAAATATTTATCCAGACCAGGTTTCATTGAATGTTTCAGTGTGGTACCACTTTACTACGTGATCCAATTCAGAAATAGCCCAGGATCTAGCCTTGAAGTATGAGAAATATGCGAAAGTATGAGCCTGATGAGGGCAAATCCTAGACCCAACCCAGACCTAACATGCGTCATCCTCTAAAATATTTATCAAGACCAGGTTTAATTGAATGTTTCAGTGTGGTACCACATTACTATGTGATCCAAACCAGAAAATAACGCAGGATCTGTTCAACGAGTATGCCAAGTGTGCGAAAGTATGAGCCTGATGAGGGCAAATCCCAGACCTATCCCAGACCTAACATGCGTTATCCTCTAAAATATTTATCAAGACCAGGTTTAATTGATTGTTTCAGTGTGGACCCACATTACTACGTGATCCAAACCAGAAAAAACCCAGGATCCGTTCAACAAGTATGTGAAGAATGCGAAAGTATGAGTCTGATGAGTGAAAATCCCAGGCCTGACCTAGACCTAACATGCGTTGTCGTCTACAATATTGAGCGAAACCAGGGTTAATGGACTATTTCAGTGTGGTACCACACTACTACGGGATCCAAACCAGAAAAAACCCAGGATCTGTTCAACTAGTATGTGAAAAACGCGAAAGTATGAGCCTGATGAGGGCAAATCACAGACCTATCCCAGACCTAACTTGCGTTATCCTCTAAAATATTGATCGAAACCAGGATTAATCGACTGTTTCAGTGTGGAACCACATTACTACGTGATCCAAACCAGAAAAAAAACCCAGGATCTTGTCAACGAGTATGTGAATTGTGCGAAAGTATGAGTCTGATGAGGGCTAATCCCAGACCTATCCCAGACCTAGCTTGCGTTATCCTCTAAGATATTGATGGAAACCAGGTTTAATTGACTATTTCAGTGTTGTACTTCATTACTACGTGATGCAGTCCAGAAAAAGCCCAGGATATAGCCATCAAGTATGAGAAATATGCGAAAGAATGAGCCTGATGAGAGCAAATCCCAGACCTAACCTAGACCTAACATGCGTTATCCTCTAAAATATTTATCAAGACCAGGTTTAATTGAATGTTTCAGTGTGGTACTACATTACTACGTGACCCAAACCAGAAAAAACCCAGGATCTGTTCAACAAGTATGTGAAAAACGCGAAAGTATGAGCCTGATGAGGGCAAATCCCAGACCTATCCCAGACCTAACATGCGTTATCCTCTAAAATATTTATCAAGACCAGGTTTAATTGATTGTTTCGGTGTGGACCCACATTGCTACGTGATCCAAACCAGAAAATAACCCAGGATCTGTTCAACGAGTATGTGAAGTGTGCGAAAGTATGAGTCTGATGAGGGCAAATCCCAGACCTATCCCAGACCTAACATTCGTTATCCTCTAAAATATTTATCAAGACCAGGTTTAATTGATTGTTTCAGTGTGGACCCACATGACTACGTGTTCCAAACCAGAAAAAACCCAGGATCCGTTCAACAAGTATGTGAAGAATGCGAAAGTATGAGTCTGATGAGTGAAAATCCCAGGACTAACCTAGACCTAACATGCGTTATCCTCAAAAATATTGATCGAAACCTGGTTTAATCGACTGTTTCAGTGTGGTACCACATTACTATGTGATCCAAACCAGAAAATAACCCAGGATCTGTTCAACGAGTATGTGAAGTGTGCGAAAGTATGAGTCTGATGAGGTCAAATCCCAGACCAATCCCAGACTTAACTTGCGTTATCCTCTAAAATATTGATCGAAACCAGGTTTAATCGACTGTTTCAGTGTGGTACCACATTACTACGTGATCCAAACGAGAAAAAACCCAGGATCAGTTCAACAAGTATAAGAAGAATGCGAAAGTATGTGTCTGATGAGTGAAAATCCCAGGGCTAACCTAGACCTAACATGCGTTATCCTCTAAAATATTAATCCAAACCAGGTTTAGTGGACTGTTTCAGTGTGGTACCACATTACTACGTGGTACAAACCAGAAAAAACCCAGGATCCGTTCAACAAGTATGTGAGGAATGCGAATGTATGAGTCTGATGAGTGAAAATCCCAGGCCTTACCTAGACCTAACTTGCGTTATCCTCTAAAATATTTATCAAGACCAGGTTTAATTGATTGTTTCAGTGTGGACCCACATTACTACGTGATCCAAACCAGAAAAAACCCAGGATCAGTTCAACAAGTATAAGAAGAATGCGAAAGTATGAGCCTGATGAGGGCAAATCCCGGACCTATCCCAGACCTAACTTGCGTTATCCTCTAAAATATTCATCGAAACCAGGTTTAATCGACTGTTTTAGTGTGGTACCACATTACTACGTGATCCAAACCAGAAAAAACCCAGGATCTGTTCAACAAGTATGTGAAAAACGCGAAACTGTGAGCCTGATGAGGGCAAATCTTAGACCTAACCCAGACCTAAGATGCGTTATCCTCTAAAATATTTATCCAGACCAGGTTTCATTGAATGTTTCAGTGTGGTACCACTTTACTACGTGATCCAATCCAGAAATAGTCCAGGATCTAGCCATGAAGTATGAGAAATATGCGATAGTAAGAGCCTGATGAGGGCAAATCCAAGACCTATCCCAGACCTAACTTGCGTTATCCTCTAAAGTATTGATCGAAACCAGGTTTAATTGACTGTTTCAGCGTGGTACCACATTACTACGTGATGCAATCCAGAAAAAGCCCAGGATCTAGCCATCAAGTATGAGAAATATGCGAAAGAATGAGCCTGATGAGAGCAAATCCCAGACCTAACCTAGACCTAACATGCGTTATCCTCTAAAATAATGAGCGAAACCAGGTTTAATGGACGGTTTCAGTGTGGTACCACACTACTTCGTGATCCAAACCAGAAAAAATCCAGGATCTGTTCAACAAGTATATGAAAAACGCGAAACTGTGAGCCTGATGAGGGCAAATCTTAGACCTATCCCAGACCTAAGATGCGTTGTCCTCTAAAATATTTATCCAGACCAGGTTTCATTGAATGTTTCAGTGTGGTACCACTTTACTACGTGATCCAATTCAGAAATAGCCCAGGATCTAGCCTTGAAGTATGAGAAATATGCGAAAGTATGAGCGTGATGAGGGCAAATCCTAGACCTAACCCAGACCTAACATGCGTCATCCTCTAAAATATTTATCAAGACCAGGTTTAATTGAATGTTTCAGTGTGGTACCACATTACTATGTGATCCAAACCAGAAAATAACACAGGATCTGTTCAACGAGTATGTGAAATGTGCGAAAGTATGAGCCTGATGAGGGCAAATCCCAGACCTATCCCAGACTTAACATGCGTTATCCTCTAAAATATTTATCAAGAATAAGTTTAATTGATTGTTTCAGTGTGGACCCACATTACTACGTGATCCAAACCAGAAAAAACCCAGGATCCGTTCAACAAGTATGTGAAGAATGCGAAAGAATGAGTCTGATGAGTGAAAATCCCAGGCCTGACGTAGACCTAACATGCGTTATCGTCTAAAATATTGAGCGAAACCAGGGTTAATGGACTGTTTCAGTGTGGTACCACACTACTACGTGATCCAAACCAGAAAAAACCCAGGATCCGTTCAACAAGTATGTGAAGTGTGCGAAAGTATGAGCCTGATATGTGCAAATCCCAGACCTAACCTAGACCCAACATGAATTATTCTCGAAAATATTGGTCGAAACCAGGTTTAATTGACTGTTTCTGTGTGGTCCCACATTACTACGTGACCCGAACCAGAAAAAACCCAGGTTCCGTTCAACAAGTATGTGAAGAATGCGAAAGTATGAGTCTGATGAGTGAAAAAACCAGGCCTGACCTAGACCTAACATGCGTTATCCTCTAAAATATTGAGCGAAACCAGGTTTAATGGACTGTTTCAGTGTGGTACCACACTACTACGGTATCCAAACCAGAAAAAACCCAGGATCTGTTCAACTAGTATGTGAAAAACGCGAAAGTATGAGCCTGATGAGGGCAAATCCCAGACCTATCCCTGACCTAACTTGCGTTATCCTCTAAAATATTGATCGAAACAAGGTTTAATCGACTGTTTCAGTGTGGAACCACATTACTACGTGATCCAAACCAGAACAAAACCCAGGATCTTGTCAACGAGTATGTGAATTGTGCGAAAGTATGAGTCTGATGAGGTCAAATCCCAGACCAATCCCAGACTTAACTTGCGTTTTCCTCTAAAATATTGATCGAAACCAGGTTTAATCGACTGTTTCAGTGCGGTACCACATTACTACGTGATCCAAACCAGAAAAAACCCAGGATCAGTTCAACAGGTATGAGAAGAATGCGAAAGTATGAGTCTGATGAGTGAAAATCCCAGACCTATCCCAGACCTAACATGCGTTATCCTCTAAAATATTTATCGAAACCTGGTTTAATCGACTGTTTCAGTTTGGTACCACATTACTATGTGATCCAAACCAGAAAAAACCCAGGATCTGTTCAACAAGTATGTGAAGTGTGCGTAAGTATGAGTCTGATGAGGGCAAATCCCACACCTATCCCAGACCTAACTTGCGTTATCCTCTAAAATATTGATCGAAACTAGGTTTAACCGACTGTTTCAGTTTGGTACCACATTACTATGTGATCCAAACCAGAAAATAACCCAGGGTCTGTTCAACGAGTATGTGAAGTGTGCGAAAGTATGAGTCTGATGAGGGCAAATCCCAGACCTATCCCAGACCTAACATGCGTTATCCTCTAAAATATTTATCAAGACCAGGTTTAGTTGATTGTATCAGTGTGTACCCATATTACTACGTGATCCAAACCAGAAAAAACCCAGGATCTGTTCAACAAGTATGTGAAAAACGCGAAAGTATGAGCCTGATGAGGGCAAATCCCAGACCTATCCCAGACCTAACATGCGTTATCCTCTAAAATATTTATCAAGACCAGGTTTAGTTGATTGTATCAGTGTGTACCCATATTACTACGTGATCCAAACCAGAAAAAACCCAGGATCTGTTCAACAAGTATGTGAAAAACGCGAAAGTATGAGCCTGATGAGGGCAAATCCCAGACTTATCCCAGACCTAACTTGCGTTATCCTCTAAAATATTGATCGATACCAGGTTTAATTGACTGTTTCAGTGTGGTACCACATTACTACGTAATCCAATCCAGAAATAGCCCAGGATCTAGCCATGAAGTATGAGAAATGTGCGAAAGTATGAGTCTGATGTGGGCAAATCTTGGACCTAACCCAGACCTAAGATGCGTTATCCTCTAAAATATTTATCCAGACCAGGTTTCATTGAATGTTTCAGTGTGGTACCACTTTACTACGTGATCCAATCCAGAAATGGCCAAGGATCTAGCCATGAAGTATGAGAAATATGCGAAAGTATGAGCCTGATGAGGGCAAATCCTAGACCTAACCCAGACCTAAGATGCGTTATCCTCTAAAATATTTATCCAGAACAGGTTTCATTGAATGTTTCAGTGTGGTACCACTTTACTACGTGATCCAATCCAGAAATAGCCCAGGATCTAGCCATGAACTATGAGAAATATGCGATAGTAAGAGCCTGATGAGGGCAAATCCTAGACCAATCCCAGACCTAACTTGCGTTATCCTCTAAAATATTGATCGAAACCAGGTTTAATTGACTGTTTCAGCGTGGTACCACATTACTACGTGATACAATTCAGAAACAGCCCAGGATCTAGCCATGAAGTATGAGAAATATGCGAAAGTATGAGCCAGATGAGGGCAAATCCTAGACGTAACCCAGACCTAACATGCGTTATCCTCTAAAATATTTATCAAGACCAGGTTTAATAGAATGTTTCAGTGAGGTACCACATTACTACGTGATCCAAACCAGAAAAAACCCAGGATCCGTTCAACAAGTATGTGAAGAATGCGAATGTATGAGTCTGATCAGTGAAAATCTCAGGCCTTACCAAGACCTAACTTGCGTTGTCCTCTAAAATATTGATGGAAACCAGGTTTCATTGACTGCTTCAGTGTGGTACTACATTACTACGTGAGGTAATCCAGAAAAAGCCCAGGATCTAGCCATCAAGTATGAGAAATATGCGAAAGAATGAGCCTGATGAGAGCAAATCCCAGACCTAACCTAGACCTAACATGCGTTATCCTCTAAAATAATGAGCGAAACCAGGTTTAATGGACTGTTTCAGTGTGGTACCACACTACTTCGTGATCCAAACCAGAAAAAACCCAGGATCTGTTCAACAAGTATGTGAAAAACGCGAAACTGTGTGCCTGATGAGGGCGAATCCCAGACCTATGCCAGACCTAACTTGCGTTGTCCTCTAAGATATTGATGGAAACCAGGTTTAATTGACTGTTTCAGTGTTGTACTTCATTACTACGTGATACAAACCAGAAAAAACCCAGGATCTGTTCAACAAATATGTGAAAGACGCGAAAGTATGAGCCTGATGAGGGCGAATCCCAGACCTATGCCAGACCTAACTTGCGTTGTCCTCTAAGATATTGATGGAAACCAGGTTTAATTGACTATTTCAGTGTTGTACTTCATTACTACGTGATGCAGTCCAGAAAAAGCCCAGTATATAGCCATCAAGTATGAGAAATATGCGAAAGAATGAGCCTGATGAGAGCAAATCCCAGACCTAACCCAGACCTAACATGCGTTATCCTCTAAAATATTTATCAAGACCAGGTTTAATTGATTGTTTCAGTGTGGACCCACATTACTACGTGATCCAAACCAGAAAAAACCCAGGATCCGTTCAACAAGTATGTGAAGAATGCGAAAGTATGAGTCTGAAGAGTGAAAATCCCAGGCCTAACCTAGACCTAACATTCGTTATCTTCAAAAATATTGATCGGAACCTGGTTTAATCGACTGTTTCAGTGTGGCACCACATTACCATGTGATCCAAACCAGAAAATAACCCAGGATCTGTTCAACGAGTATGTGAAGTGTGCGAAAGTATGAGTCTGATGAGGTCAAATCTCAGACCAATCCCAGACTTAACTTGCGTTATCCTCTAAGATATTGATCGAAACCAGGTTTAATCGACTGTTTCAGTGTGGTACCACATAACTACGTGATCCAAACCAGAAAAAACCCAGGATCAGTTCAGCAAGTATGAGAAGAATGCGAAAGTATGAGTCTGATGAGTGAAAATCCCAGGGCTAACCTAGACCTAACATGCGTTATCCTCTAAAATATTGATCCAAACCAGGTTTAATGGACTGTTTCAGTGTGGTACCACACTACTACGTGATACAAACCAGAAAAAACCCAGGATCTGTTCAACAAGTATGTGAAAAACGCGAAAGTATGAGCCTGATGAGGGCGAATCCCAGACCTATGCCAGACCTAACTTGCGTTGTCGTCTAAAATATTTATCCAGAACAGGTTTCATTGAATGTTTCAGTGTGGTACCATTTTACTACGTGATCCAATCCAGAAATGGCCCGGGATCTAGCCATGAAGTATGAGAAATATGCGATAGTAAGAGCCTGATGAGGGCAAATCCTAGACCTATCCCAGACCTAACTTGCGTTATCCTCTAAAATATTGATCGAAACCAGGTTTAATTGACTGTTTCAGCGTGGTACCACATTACTACGTGATACAATGCAGAAACAGCCCAGGATCTAGCCATGAAGTATGAGAAATATGCGAAAGTATGAGCCTGATGAGGGCAAATCCTAGACGTAACCCAGACCTAACATGCGTTATCCTCTAAAATATTTATCAAGACCAGGTTTAATGGACAGTTTCAGTGTGGTACCACACTACTACGGGATCCAAACCAGAAAAAACCCAGGATATGTTCAACATGTATGTGAAAAACGCGAAAGTATGAGCCTGATGAGGGCAAATCCCGGACCTATCCCAGACCTAACTTGCGTTATCCTCTAAAATATTCATCGAAACCAGGTTTAATTGGATGTTTCAGTGTGGTATCACACTACTACGTGACCCAAACCAGAAAAAACCCAGGATCTGTTCAACAAGTATGTGAAAAACGCGAAAGTATGAGCCTGATGAGGGCAAATCCCGGACCTATCCCAGACCTAACTTGCGTTATCCTCTAAAATATTCATCGAAACCAGGTTTAATCGACTGTTTCAGTGTGGTACCACATTACTATGTGATCCAAACCAGAAAATAACCCAGGATCCGTTCAACAAGTATGTGAAGAATGCGAAAGTATGAGTCTGATGAGGGCAAATCCCAGACCTATCCCAGACCTAACATGCGTTATCCTCTAAAATATTTATCAAGACCAGGTTTAATTGATTGTTTCAGTGTGGACCCACATTACTACGTGATCCAAACCAGAAAAAACCCAGGATCCGTTCACCAAGTATGTGAAGAATGCGAAAGTATGAGTCTGATGAGTGAAAATCCCAGGCCTAACCTAGACCTAACATGCGTTATCCTCAAAAATATTGATCGAAACCTGGTTTAATTGAGTGTTTCAGTGTGGTGCCACATTACTACGTGATCCAAACCAGAAAAAACCCGGGATCCGTTCAACAAGTATGTGAAGAATGCGAATGTATGAGTCTGATCAGTGAAAATCTCAGGCCTTACCTAGACCTAACTTGCGTTGTCCTCTAAAATATTGATGGGAACCTGGTTTAATCGACTGTTTCAGTGTGGAACCACATTACCATGTGATCCAAACCAGAAAATAACCTAGGATCTGTTCAACGAGTATGTGAAGTGTGCGAAAGTATGAGTCTGATGAGGTCAAATCCCAGACCAATCCCAGACTTAACTTGCGTTATCCTCTACGATATTGATCGAAACCAGGTTAAATCGACCGTTTCAGTGTGGTACCACATTACTACGTGATCCAAACCAGAAAAAACCCAGGATCAGTTCAGCAATTATGAGAAGAATGCGAAAGTATGAGTCTGATGAGTGAAAATCCCAGGGCTAACCTAGACCTAACATGCGTTATCCTCAAAAATATTGATCCAAACCAGGTTTAATGGACTGTTTCAGTGTGGTACCACATTACTACGTGATTCAAACCAGAAAAAACCCAGGATCCGTTCAACAAGTATGTGAGGAATGCGAATGTATGAGTCTGATGAGTGAAAATCCCAGGCCTTACCTAGACCTAACTTGCGTTATCCTCTAAAATATTTATCAAGACCAGGTTTAATTGATTGTTTCAGTGTGGACCCACATTACTACGTGATCCAAACCAGAAAAAACCCAGGATCAGTTCAACAAGTATAAGAAGAATGCGAAAGTATGAGCCTGATGAAGGCAAATCCCGGACCTATCCCAGACCTAACTTGCGTTATCCTCTAAAATATTCATCGAAACCAGGTTTAATCGACTGTTTCAGTGTGGTACCACATTACTATGTGATCCAAACCAGAAAATAACCCAGGATCTGTTCAACTAGTATGAGAAATATGCGAAAGAATGAGCCTGATGAGAGCAAATCCCAGACCTATCCCAGACCTAACTTGCGTTATCCTCCAAAATATTGATCGAAACCAGGTTTAATTGACTGTTTTAGTGTGGTACCACATTACTACGTGATCCAAACCAGAAAAAACCCAGGATCTGTTCAACAAGTATGTGAAAAACGCGAAACTGTGAGCCTGATGAGGGCAAATCTTAGACCTAACCCAGACCTAAGATGCGTTATCCTCTAAAATATTTATCCAGACCCGGTTTCATTGAATGTTTCAGTGTGGTACCACTTTACTACGTGATCCAATCCAGAAATAGCCCAGGATCTAGCCATGAAGTATGAGAAATATGCGATAGTAAGAGCCTGCTGAGGGAAAATCCTAGACCTATCCCAGACCTAACTTGCGTTATCCTCTAAAGTATTGATCGAAACCAGGTTTAATTGACTGTTTCAGCGTGGTACCACATTACTACGTGAAACAATGCAGAAACAGCCCAGGATCTAGCCATGAAGTATGAGAAATATGCGAAAATATGAGCCTGATGAGGGCAAATCCTAGACGTAACCCAGACCTAACATGCGTTATCCTCTAAAATATTTATCAAGACCAGGTTTAATAGAATGTTTCAGTGTGGTACCACATTACTACGTGATCCAAACCAGAAAAAACCCCGGATCCGTTCAACAAGTATGTGAAGAATGCGAATGTATGAGTGTGATCAGTGAAAATCTCAGGCCTTACCTAGACCTAACTTGCGTTGTCCTCTAAAATATTGATGGAAACCAGGTTTTGTTGACTGTTTCAGTGTGGTACTACGTTACTACGTGATGCAATCCGGAAAAAGCACAGGATCTAGCCATCAAGTATGAGACATATGCGAAAGAATGAGCCTGATGAGAGCAAATCCCAGACCTAACCTAGACCTAACATGTGTTATCCTCTAAAATATTGAGCGAAACCAGGTTTAATGGACGGTTTCAGTGTGGTACCACACTACTTCGTGATCCAAACCAGAAAAAACCCAGGATCTGTTCAACAAGTATATGAAAAACGCGAAACTGTGAGCCTGATGAGGGCAAATCTTAGACCTATCCCAGACCTAAGATGCGTTGTCCTCTAAAATATTTATCCAGACCAGGTTTCATTGAATGTTTCAGTGTGGTACCACTTTAGTACGTGATCCAATTCAGAAATAGCCCAGGATCTAGCCTTGAAGTATGAGAAATATGCGAAAGTATGAGCCTGATGAGGGCAAATCCTAGACCCAACCCAGACCTAACATGCGTCATCCTCTAAAATATTTATCAAGACCAGGTTTAATTGAATGTTTCAGTGTGGTACCACATTACTATGTGATCCAAACCAGAAAATAACGCAGGATCTGTTCAACGAGTATGCGAAGTGTGCGAAAGTATGAGCCTGATGAGGGCAAATCCCAGACCTATCCCAGACCTAACATGCGTTATCCTCTAAAATATTTATCAAGACCAGGTTTAATTGATTGTTTCAGTGTGGACCCACATTACTACGTGATCCAAACCAGAAAAAACCCAGGATCCGTTCAACAAGTATGTGAAGAATGCGAAAGTATGAGTCTGATGAGTGAAAATCCCAGGCCTGACCTAGACCTAACATGCGTTGTCGTCTACAATATTGAGCGAAACCAGGGTTAATGGACTGTTTCAGTGTGGTACCACACTACTACGTGATCCAAACCAGAAAAAACCGAGGATCCGTTCAACAAGTATGTGAAGAATGCGAAAGTATGAGTCTGATGAGTGAAAAAACCAGGCCTGACCAAGACCTAACATGCGTTATCCTCAAAAATATTGATCGAAACCAGGATTAATCGACTGTTTCAGTGTGGAACCACATTACTACGTGATCCAAACCAGAAAAAAAACCCAGGATCTTGTCAACGAGTATGTGAATTGTGCGAAAGTATGAGTCTGATGAGGGCTAATCCCAGACCTATGCCAGACCTAACTTGCGTTGTCCTCTAAAATATTTATCCAGAACAGGTTTCATTGAATGTTTCAGTGTGGTACCATTTTACTACGTGATCCAATCCAGAAATAGCCCGGGATCTAGCCATGAGGTATGAGAAATATGCGATAGTAAGAGCCTGATGAGGGCAAATCCTAGACCTATCCCAGACCTAACTTGCGTTATCCTCTAAAATATTTATCAAGACCAGGTTTAATTGAATGTTTCAGTGTAGTACTACATTACTACGTGACCCAAACCAGAAAATATCCCAGGTTCTGTTCAACGAGTATGTGAAGTGTGCGAAAGTATGAGCCTGATGAGGGCAAATCCCAGACCTATCCCAGACCTAACATGCGTTATCCTCTAAAATATTTATCAAGACCAGGTTTAATTGATTGTTTCGGTGTGGACCCACATTACTACGTGATCCAAACCAGAAAATAACCCAGGATCTGTTCAACGAGTATGTGAAGTGTGCGAAATTATGAGTCTGATGAGGGCAAATCCCAGACCTATCCCAGACCTAACATTCGTTATCCTCTAAAATATTTATCAAGACCAGGTTTAATTGATTGTTTCAGTGTGGACCCACATTACTACGTGTTCCAAACCAGAAAAAACCCAGGATCCGTTCAACAAGTATGTGGAGAATGCGAAAGTATGAGTCTGATGAGTGAAAATCCCAGGACTAACCTAGACCTAACATGCGTTATCCTCAAAAATATTGATCGAAACCTGGTTTAATCGACTGTTTCAGTGTGGTACCACATTACTATGTGATCCAAACCAGAAAATAACCCAGGATCTGTTCAACGAGTATGTGAAGTGTGCGGAAGTATGAGTCTGATGAGGTCAAATCCCAGACCAATCCCAGACTTAACTTGCGTTATCCTCTAAAATATTGATCGAAACCAGGTTTAATCGACTGTTTCAGTGTGGTACCACATTACTACGTGATCCAAACGAGAAAAAACCCAGGATCAGTTCAACAAGTATAAGAAGAATGCGAAAGTATGAGTCTGATGAGTGAAAATCCCAGGGCTAACCTAGACCTAACATGCGTTATCCTCTAAAATATTAATCCGAACCAGGTTTAATGGACTGTTTCAGTGTGGTACCACATTACTACGTGATACAAACCAGAAAAAACCCAGGATCCGTTCAACAAGTATGTGAGGAATGCGAATGTATGAGTCTGATGAGTGAAAATCCCAGGCCTTACCTAGACCTAACTTGCGTTATCCTCTAAAATATTTATCAAGACCAGGTTTAATTGATTGTTTCAGTGTGGACCCACATTACTACGTGATCCAAACCAGAAAAAACCCAGGATCAGTTCAACAAGTATAAGAAGAATGCGAAAGTATGAGCCTGATGAGGGCAAATCCCGGACCTATCCCAGACCTAACTTGCGTTATCCTCTAAAATATTCATCGAAACCAGGTTTAATCGACTGTTTTAGTGTGGTACCACATTACTACGTGATCCAAACCAGAAAAAACCCAGGATCTGTTCAACAAGTATGTGAAAAACGCGAAACTGTGAGCCTGATGAGGGCAAATCTTAGACCTAACCCAGACCTAAGATGCGTTATCCTCTAAAATATTTATCCAGACCAGGTTTCATTGAATGTTTCAGTGTGGTACCACTTTACTACGTGATCCAATCCAGAAATAGTCCAGGATCTAGCCATGAAGTATGAGAAATATGCGATAGTAAGAGCCTGATGAGGGCAAATCCAAGGCCTATCCCAGACCTAACTTGCGTTATCCTCTAAAGTATTGATCGAAACCAGGTTTAATTGACTGTTTCAGCGTGGTACCACATTACTACGTGATGCAATCCAGAAAAAGCCCAGGATCTAGCCATCAAGTATGAGAAATATGCGAAAGAATGAGCCTGATGAGAGCAAATCCCAGACCTAACCTAGACCTAACATGCGTTATCCTCTAAAATAATGAGCGAAACCAGGTTTAATGGACGGTTTCAGTGTGGTACCACACTACTTCGTGATCCAAACCAGAAAAAATCCAGGATCTGTTCAACAAGTATATGAAAAACGCGAAACTGTGAGCCTGATGAGGGCAAATCTTAGACCTATCCCAGACCTAAGATGCGTTGTCCTCTAAAATATTTATCCAGACCAGGTTTCATTGAATGTTTCAGTGTGGTACCACTTTACTACGTGATCCAATTCAGAAATAGCCCAGGATCTAGCCTTGAAGTATGAGAAATATGCGAAAGTATGAGCCTGATGAGGGCAAATCCTAGACCTAACCCAGACCTAACATGCGTCATCCTCTAAAATATTTATCAAGACCAGGTTTAATTGAATGTTTCAGAGTGGTACCACATTACTATGTGATCCAAACCAGAAAATAACGCAGGATCTGTTCAACGAGTATGTGAAGTGTGCGAAAGTATGAGCCTGATGAGGGCAAATCCCAGACCTATCCCAGACCTAATATGCGTTATCCTGTAAAATATTTATCAAGAATAAGTTTAATTGATTGTTTCAGTGTGGACCCACATTACTACGTGATCCAAACCAGAAAAAACCCAGGATCCGTTCAACAAGTATGTGAAGAATGCGAAAGTATGAGTCTGATGAGTGAAAATCCCAGGCCTGACCTAGACCTAACATGCGTTATCGCCTAAAATATTGAGCGAAACCAGGGTTAATGGACTGTTTCAGTGTGGTACCTCACTACTACGTGATCCAAACCAGAAAAAACCCAGGATCCGTTCAACAAGTATGTGAAGTGTGCGAAAGTATGAGCCTGATGAGAGCAAATCCCAGACCTAACCTAGACCCAACATGAATTATTCTCTAAAATATTGGTCGAAACCAGGTTTAATTGACTGTTTCAGTGTGGTCCCACATTACTACGTGACCCAAACCAGAAAAAACCCAGGATCAGTTCAGCTATTATGAGAAGAATGCGAAAGTATGAGTCTGATGAGTGAAAATCCCAGGGCTAACCTAGACCTAACATGCGTTATCCTCAAAAATATTGATCCAAACCAGGTTTAATGGACTGTTTCAGTGTGGTACCACATTACTACGTGATACAAACCAGAAAAAACCCAGGATCCGTTCAACAAGTATGTGAGGAATGCGAATGTATGAGTCTGATGAGTGAAAATCCCAGGCCTTACCTAGACCTAACTTGCGTTATCCTCTAAAATATTTATCAAGACCAGGTTTAATTGATTGTTTCAGTGTGGACCCACATTACTACGTGATCCAAACCAGAAAAAACCCAGGATCAGTTCAACAAGTATAAGAAGAATGCGAAAGTATGAGCCTGATGAAGGCAAATCCCGGACCTATCCCAGACCTAACTTGCGTTATCCTCTAAAATATTCATCGAAACCAGGTTTAATCGACTGTTTCAGTGTGGTACCACATTACTATGTGATCCAAACCAGAAAATAACCCAGGATCTGTTCAACGAGTATGTGAAGTGAGCAAAAGTATGAGTCTGATGAGGGCAAATCCCAGACCTATCCCAGACATAACTTGCGTTATCCTCTAAAATATTTATCAAGACCAGGTTTAATTGATTGTTTCAGTGTGGACCCACATTACTACGTGATCCAAACCAGAAAAAACCCAGGATCCGTTCAACAGGTATGTGAAGAACGCGAAAGTATGATTCTGATGAGTGAAAAAACCAGGCCTGACCTAGACCTAACATGCGTTATCCTCTAAAATATTGAGCGAAACCAGGTTTAATGGACTGTTTCAGTGTGGTACCACACTACTACGGGATCCAAACCAGAAAAAACCCAGGATCTGTTCAACAAGTATGTGAAAAACGCGACAGTATGAGCCTGATGAGGGCAAATCCCAGAACTATCCCAGACCTAACTTGCGTTGTCCTCTAAAATATTGATGGAAACCAGGTTTAATTGACTGTTTCAGTGCTGTACTTCATTACTACGTGATGCAATCCAGAAAAAGCTCAGGATCTAGCCATCAAGTATGAGAAATATGCGAAAGAATGAGCCTGATGAGAGCAAATCCCAGACCTATCCCAGACCTAACTTGCGTTATCCTCCAAAATATTGATCGAAACCAGGTTTAATTGACTGTTTTAGTGTGGTACCACATTACTACGTGATCCAAACCAGAAAAAACCCAGGATCTGTTCAACAAGTATGTGAAAAACGCGAAACTGTGAGCCTGATGAGGGCAAATCTTAGACCTAACCCAGACCTAAGATGCGTTATCCTCTAAAATATTTATCCAGACCCGGTTTCATTGAATGTTTCAGTGTGGTACCACTTTACTACGTGATCCAATCCAGAAATAGCCCAGGATCTAGCCATGAAGTATGAGAAATATGCGATAGTAAGAGCCTGCTGAGGGCAAATCCTAGACCTATCCCAGACCTAACTTGCGTTATCCTCTAAAGTATTGATCGAAACCAGGTTTAATTGACTGTTTCAACGTGGTATCACATTACTACGTGAAACAATGCAGAAACAGCCCAGGATCTAGCCATGAAGTATGAGAAATATGCGAAAATATGAGCCTGATGAGGGCAAATCCTAGACGTAACCCAGACCTAACATGCGTTATCCTCTAAAATATTTATCAAGACCAGGTTTAATAGAATGTTTCAGTGTGGTACCACATTACTACGTGATCCAAACCAGAAAAAACCCCGGATCCGTTCAACAAGTATGTGAAGAATGCGAATGTATGAGTCTGATCAGTGAAAATCTCAGGCCTTACCTAGACCTAACTTGCGTTGTCCTCTAAAATATTGATGGAAACCAGGTTTCGTTGACTGTTTCAGTGTGGTACTACGTTACTACGTGATGCAATCCGGAAAAAGCACAGGATCTAGCCATCAAGTATGAGACATATGCGAAAGAATGAGCCTGATGAGAGCAAATCCCAGACCTAACCTAGACCTAACATGTGTTATCCTCTAAAATATTGAGCGAAACCAGGTTTAATGGACGGTTTCAGTGTGGTACCACACTACTTCGTAATCCAAACCAGAAAAAACCCAGGATCTGTTCAACAAGTATATGAAAAACGCGAAACTGTGAGCCTGATGAGGGCAAATCTTAGACCTATCCCAGACCTAAGATGCGTTGTCCTCTAAAATATTTATCCAGACCAGGTTTCATTGAATGTTTCAGTGTGGTACCACTTTACTACGTGATCCAATTCAGAAATAGCCCAGGATCTAGCCTTGAAGTATGAGAAATATGCGAAAGTATGAGCCTGATGAGGGCAAATCCTAGACCCAACCCAGACCTAACATGCGTCATCCTCTAAAATATTTATCAAGACCAGGTTTAATTGAATGTTTCAGTGTGGTACCACATTACTATGTGATCCAAACCAGAAAATAACGCAGGATCTGTTCAACGAGTATGCGAAGTGTGCGAAAGTATGAGCCTGATGAGGGCAAATCCCAGACCTATCCCAGACCTAACATGCGTTATCCTCTAAAATATTTATCAAGACCAGGTTTAATTGATTGTTTCAGTGTGGACCCACATTACTACGTGATCCAAACCAGAAAAAACCCAGGATCCGTTCAACAAGTATGTGAAGAATGCGAAAGTATGATTCTGATGAGTGAAGAAACCAGGCCTGACCTAGACCTAACATGCGCTATCCTCTAAAATATTGAGCGAAACCAGGTTTAATGGACTGTTTCAGTGTGGTACCACACTACTACGGGATCCAAACCAGAAAAAACCCAGGATCTGTTCAACTAGTATGTGAAAAACGCGAAAGTATGAGCCTGATGAGGGCAAATCCCAGACCTATCCCAGACCTAACTTGCGTTATCCTCTAAAATATTGATCGAAACCAGGATTAATCGACTGTTTCAGTGTGGAACCACATTATTACGTGATCCAAACCAGAAAAAAACCCAGGATCTTGTCAACGAGTATGTGAATTGTGCGAAAGTATGAGTCTGATGAGGGTTAATCCCAGACCTATCCCAGACCTAGCTTGCGTTATCCTCTAAGATATTGATGGAAACCAGGTTTAATTGACTATTTCAGTGTTGTACTTCATTACTACGTGATGCAGTCCAGAAAAAGCCCAGGATATAGCCATCAAGTATGAGAAATATGCGAAAGAATGAGCCTGATGAGAGCAAATCCCAGACCTAACCTAGACCTAACATGCGTTATCCTCTAAAATATTTATCAAGACCAGGTTTAATTGAATGTTTCAGTGTGGTACTACATTACTACGTGACCCAAACCAGAAAATAACCCAGGATCTGTTCAACGAGTATGTGAAGTGTGCGAAAGTATGAGTCTGATGAGGTCAAATCCCAGACCAATCCCAGACTTAACTTGCGTTATCCTCTAAAATATTGATCGAAACCAGGTTTAATCGACTGTTTCAGTGTGGTACCACATTACTACGTGATCCAAACGAGAAAAAACCCAGGATCAGTTCAACAAGTATAAGAAGAATGCGAAAGTATGAGTCTGATGAGTGAAAATCCCAGGGCTAACCTAGACCTAACATGCGTTATCCTCTAAAATATTAATCCAAACCAGGTTTAATGGACTGTTTCAGTGTGGTACCACATTACTACGTGATACAAACCAGAAAAAACCCAGGATCCGTTCAACAAGTATGTGAGGAATGCGAATGTATGAGTCTGATGAGTGAAAATCCCAGGCCTTACCTAGACCTAACTTGCGTTATCCTCTAAAATATTTATCAAGACCAGGTTTAATTGATTGTTTCAGTGAGGACCCACATTACTACGTGATCCAAACCAGAAAAAACCCAGGATCAGTTCAACAAGTATAAGAAGAATGCGAAAGTATGAGCCTGATGAGGGCAAATCCCGGACCTATCCCAGACCTAACTTGCGTTATCCTCTAAAATATTCATCGAAACCAGGTTTAATCGACTGTTTTAGTGTGGTACCACATTACTACGTGATCCAAACCAGAAAAAACCCAGGATCTGTTCAACAAGTATGTGAAAAACGCGAAACTGTGAGCCTGATGAGGGCAAATCTTAGACCTAACCCAGACCTAAGATGCGTTATCCTCTAAAATATTTATCCAGACCAGGTTTCATTGAATGTTTCAGTGTGGTACCACTTTACTACGTGATCCAATCCAGAAATAGTCCAGGATCTAGCCATGAAGTATGAGAAATATGCGATAGTAAGAGCCTGATGAGGGCAAATCCAAGACCTATCCCAGACCTAACTTGCGTTATCCTCTAAAGTATTGATCGAAACCAGGTTTAATTGACTGTTTCAGCGTGGTACCACATTACTACGTGATGCAATCCAGAAAAAGCCCAGGATCTAGCCATCAAGTATGAGAAATATGCGAAAGAATGAGCCTGATGAGAGCAAATCCCAGACCTAACCTAGACCTAACATGCGTTATCCTCTAAAATAATGAGCGAAACCAGGTTTAATGGACGGTTTCAGTGTGGTACCACACTACTTCGTGATCCAAACCAGAAAAAATCCAGGATCTGTTCAACAAGTATATGAAAAACGCGAAACTGTGAGCCTGATGAGGGCAAATCTTAGACCTATCCCAGACCTAAGATGCGTTGTCCTCTAAAATATTTATCCAGACCAGGTTTCATTGAATGTTTCAGTGTGGTACCACTTTACTACGTGATCCAATTCAGAAATAGCCCAGGATCTAGCCTTGAAGTATGAGAAATATGCGAAAGTATGAGCCAGATGAGGGCAAATCCTAGACCTAACCCAGACCTAACATGCGTCATCCTCTAAAATATTTATCAAGACCAGGTTTAATTGAATGTTTCAGTGTGGTACCACATTACTATGTGATCCAAACCAGAAAATAACGCAGGATCTGTTCAACGAGTATGTGAAGTGTGCGAAAGTATGAGCCTGATGAGGGCAAATCCCAGACCTATCCCAGACCTAACATGCGTTATCCTCTAAAATATTTATCAAGAATAAGTTTAATTGATTGTTTCAGTGTGGACCCACATTACTACGTGATCCAAACCAGAAAAAACCCAGGATCCGTTCAACAAGTATGTGAAGAATGCGAAAGTATGAGCCTGATGAGTGAAAATCCCAGGCCTGACCTAGACCTAACATGCGTTATCGTCTAAAATATTGAGCGAAACCAGGGTTAATGGACTGTTTCAGTGTGGTACCACACTACTACGTGATCCAAACCAGAAAAAACCCAGGATCCGTTCAACAAGTATGTGAAGTGTGCGAAAGTATGAGCCTGATGAGAGCAAATCCCAGACCTAACCTTGACCCAACATGAATTATTCTCTAAAATATTGGTCGAAACCAGGTTTAATTGACTGTTTCAGTGTGGTCCCACATTACTACGTGACCCAAACCAGAAAAAACCCAGGATCCGTTCAACAAGTATGTGAAGAATGCGAAAGTATGAGTCTGATGAGTGAAAAAACCAGGCCTGACCTAGACCTAACATGCGTTATCCTCTAAAATATTGAGCGAAACCAGGTTTAATGGACTGTTTCAGTGTGGTACCACACTACTACGGTATCCAAACCAGAAAAAACCCAGGATCTGTTCAACTAGTATGTGAAAAACGCGAAAGTATGAGCCTGATGAGGGCAAATCCCAGACCTATCCCAGACCCAACTTGCGTTATCCTCTAAAATATTGATCGAAACCAGGTTTAATCGACTGTTTCAGTGTGGAACCACATTACTACGTGATCCAAACCAGAACAAAACCCAGGATCTTGTCAACGAGTATGTGAATTGTGCGAAAGTATGAGTCTGATGAGGTCAAATCCCAGACCAATCCCAGACTTAACTTGCGTTTTCCTCTAAAATATTGATCGAAACCAGGTTTAATCGACTGTTTCAGTGCGGTACCACATTACTACGTGATCCAAACCAGAAAAAACCCAGGATCAGTTCAACAGGTATGAGAAGAATGCGAAAGTATGAGTCTGATGAGTGAAAATCCCAGACCTATCCCAGACCTAACATGCGTTATCCTCTAAAATATTTATCGAAACCTGGTTTAATCGACTGTTTCAGTTTGGTACCACATTACTATGTGATCCAAACCAGAAAAAACCCAGGATCTGTTCAACAAGTATGTGAAGTGTGCGTAAGTATGAGTCTGATGAGGGCAAATCCCACACCTATCCCAGACCTAACTTGCGTTATCCTCTAAAATATTGATCGAAACTAGGTTTAACCGACTGTTTCAGTTTGGTACCACATTACTATGTGATCCAAACCAGAAAATAACCCAGGATCTGTTCAACGAGTATGTGAAGTGTGCAAAAGTATGAGTCTGATGAGGGCAAATCCCAGACCTATCCCAGACCTAACATGCGTTATCCTCTAAAATATTTATCAAGACCAGGTTTAGTTGATTGTATCAGTGTGTACCCATATTACTACGTGATCCAAACCAGAAAAAACCCAGGATCTGTTCAACAAGTATGTGAAAAACGCGAAAGTATGAGCCTGATGAGGGCAAATCCCAGACCTATCCCAGACCTAACATGCGTTATCCTCTAAAATATTTATCAAGACCAGGTTTAGTTGATTGTATCAGTGTGTACCCATATTACTACGTGATCCAAACCAGAAAAAACCCAGGATCTGTTCAACAAGTATGTGAAAAACGCGAAAGTATGAGCCTGATGAGGGCAAATCCCAGACTTATCCCAGACCTAACTTGCGTTATCCTCTAAAATATTGATCGATACCAGGTTTAATTGACTGTTTCAGTGTGGTACCACATTACTACGTAATCCAATCCAGAAATAGCCCAGGATCTAGCCATAAAGTATGAGAAATGTGCGAAAGTATGAGTCTGATGTGGGCAAATCTTGGACCTAACCCAGACCTAAGATGCGTTATCCTCTAAAATATTTATCCAGACCAGGTTTCATTGAATGTTTCAGTGTGGTACCACTTTACTACGTGATCCAATCCAGAAATAGCCAAGGATCTAGCCATGAAGTATGAGAAATATGCGAAAGTATGAGCCTGATGAGGGCAAATCCTAGACCTAACCCAGACCTAAGATGCGTTATCCTCTAAAATATTTATCCAGAACAGGTTTCATTGAATGTTTCAGTGTGGTACCACTTTACTACGTGATCCAATCCAGAAATAGCCCAGGATCTAGCCATGAACTATGAGAAATATGCGATAGTAAGAGCCTGATGAGGGCAAATCCTAGACCTATCCCAGACCTAACTTGCGTTTTCCTCTAAAATATTGATCGAAACCAGGTTTAATCGACTGTTTCAGTGCGGTACCACATTACTACGTGATCCAAACCAGAAAAAACCCAGGATCAGTTCAACAGGTATGAGAAGAATGCGAAAGTATGAGTCTGATGAGTGAAAATCCCAGACCTATCCCAGACCTAACATGCGTTATCCTCTAAAATATTTATCGAAACCTGGTTTAATCGACTGTTTCAGTTTGGTACCACATTACTATGTGATCCAAACCAGAAAAAACCCAGGATCTGTTCAACAAGTATGTGAAGTGTGCGTAAGTATGAGTCTGATGAGGGCAAATCCCACACCTATCCCAGACCTAACTTGCGTTATCCTCTAAAATATTGATCGAAACTAGGTTTAACCGACTGTTTCAGTTTGGTACCACATTACTATGTGATCCAAACCAGAAAATAACCCAGGATCTGTTCAACGAGTATGTGAAGTGTGCAAAAGTATGAGTCTGATGAGGGCAAATCCCAGACCTATCCCAGACCTAACATGCGCTATCCTCTAAAATATTTATCAAGACCAGGTTTAGTTGATTGTATCAGTGTGTACCCATATTACTACGTGATCCAAACCAGAAAAAACCCAGGATCTGTTCAACAAGTATGTGAAAAACGCGAAAGTATGAGCCTGATGAGGGCAAATCCCAGACCTATCCCAGACCTAACATGCGTTATCCTCTAAAATATTTATCAAGACCAGGTTTAGTTGATTGTATCAGTGTGTACCCATATTACTACGTGATCCAAACCAGAAAAAACCCAGGATCTGTTCAACAAGTATGTGAAAAACGCGAAAGTATGAGCCTGATGAGGGCAAATCCCAGACTTATCCCAGACCTAACTTGCGTTATCCTCTAAAATATTGATCGATACCAGGTTTAATTGACTGTTTCAGTGTGGTACCACATTACTACGTAATCCAATCCAGAAATAGCCCAGGATCTAGCCATAAAGTATGAGAAATGTGCGAAAGTATGAGTCTGATGTGGGCAAATCTTGGACCTAACCCAGACCTAAGATGCGTTATCCTCTAAAATATTTATCCAGACCAGGTTTCATTGAATGTTTCAGTGTGGTACCACTTTACTACGTGATCCAATCCAGAAATAGCCAAGGATCTAGCCATGAAGTATGAGAAATATGCGAAAGTATGAGCCTGATGAGGGCAAATCCTAGACCTAACCCAGACCTAAGATGCGTTATCCTCTAAAATATTTATCCAGAACAGGTTTCATTGAATGTTTCAGTGTGGTACCACTTTACTACGTGATCCAATCCAGAAATAGCCCAGGATCTAGCCATGAACTATGAGAAATATGCGATAGTAAGAGCCTGATGAGGGCAAATCCTAGACCTATCCCAGACCTAACTTGCGTTATCCTCTAAAATATTGATCGAAACCAGGTTTAATTGACTGTTTCAGCGTGGTACCACATTACTACGTGATACAATTCAGAAACAGCCCAGGATCTAGCCATGAAGTATGAGAAATATGCGAAAGTATGAGCCAGATGAGGGCAAATCCTAGACGTAACCCAGACCTAACATGCGTTATCCTCTAAAATATTTATCAAGACCAGGTTTAGTTGATTGTATCAGTGTGTACCCATATTACTACGTGATCCAAACCAGAAAAAACCCAGGATCTGTTCAACAAGTATGTGAAAAACGCGAAACTGTGAGCCTGATGAGGGCGAATCCCATACCTATGCCAGACCTAACTTGCGTTGTCCTCTAAGATATTGATGGAAACCAGGTTTAATTGACTGTTTCAGTGTTGTACTTCATTACTACGTGATGCAGTCCAGAAAAAGCCCAGGATATAGCCATCAAGTATGAGAAATATGCGAAAGAATGAGCCTGATGAGAGCAAATCCCAGACCTAACCTAGACCTAACATGCGTTATCCTCTAAAATATTTAACAAGACCAGGTTTAATTGAATGTTTCAGTGTGGTACCACTTTACTACGTGATCCAAAGCAGAATAAACCCTCGATCAGGTCAACATGTATGTTAAAACTGCGAAAGTATGACCCTGATGAGTGCAAATCCTAGGCCTAACCTAGACCTAACTTGCGTTATCCTCTAAAATATTGATCGAAACCAGGTTTAATTGACTGTTTCAGTGTGGTACCACATTACTACGTCATACAATCCAGAAACAGCCCAGGATCTAGCCATCCAGTACGAGAAATATGCGAAAGAATGTGCCTGATGAGAGCAAATCCCAGACCTAACCCAGACCTAACATGCGTTATCCTCTAAAATGTTTATCAAGACCAGGTTTAATTGAATGTTTCAGTTTAGCACCACATTACTATGTGATCCAAACCAGAAAATAACCCAGGGTCTGTTCAACGAGTATGTGAAGTGTGCGAAAGTATGAGTCTGATGAGGGCAAATCCCAGACCTATCCCAGACCTAACATGCGTTATCCTCTAAAATATTTATCAAGACCAGGTTTAATTGATTGTTTCAGTGTGGACCCACATTACTACGTGATCCAAACCAGAAAAAACCCAGGATCCGTTCAACAAGTATGTGAAGAATGCGAAAGTATGTGTCTGATGAGTGAAAATCCCAGGCCTAACCTAGACCTAACATGTGTTATCCTCAAAAATATTGATCGAAACCTGGTTTAATCGACCGTTTCAGTGTGGTACCACATTACTATGTGATCCAAACCAGAAAATAACCCAGGATCTGTTCAACGAGTATGTGAAGTGTGCGAAAGTATGAGTCTGATGAGGTCAAATCCCAGACCAATCCAAGACTTAACTTGCGTTATCCTCTAAAATATTGATCGAAACCAGGTTTAATCGACTGTTTCAGTGTGGTACCACATTACTACGTGATCCAAACGAGAAAAAACCCAGGATCAGTTCAACAAGTATAAGAAGAATGCGAAAGTATGAGTCCGATGGGTGAAAATCCCAGGCCTTACCTAGACCTAACTTGTGTTATCCACTAAAATATTTATCAAGACCAGGTTTAATTGATTGTTTCAGTGTGGACCCACATTACTACGTGATCCAAACTAGAAAATAACCCAGGATCCGTTCAACAAGTATGTGAAGAATGCGAAAGTATGAGCCTGATGAGTGAAAAAACCAGGCCTGACCTAGACCTAACATGCGTTATCCTCTAAAATATTGAGCGAAACCAGGTTTAATGGACTGTTTCAGTGTGGTACCACACTACTGCGGGATCCAAACCAGAAAAAACCCAGGATCTGTTCAACTAGTATGTGAAAAACGCGAAAGTATGAGCCTGATGAGGGCAAATCCCAGACCTATCCCAGACCTAACTTGCGTTATCCTTTAAAATATTGATCGAAACCAGGTTTAATCGACTGTTTCAGTGTGGAACCACATTACTACGTGATCCAAACCAGAAAAAAACCCAGGATCTTGTCAACGAGTATGTGAATTTTGCGAAAGTATGAGTCTGATGAGGGCTAATCCCAGACCTATCCCAGACCTAGCTTGCGTTATCCTCTAAAATATTGATCGAAACCAGGTTTAATTCACTGTTTTAGTGTGGTGCCACATTACTACGTGATCCAAACCAGAAAAAACCCAGGATCTGTTTAACAAGTATGTGAAAAATGCGTATCTGTGAGCCTGATGAGGGCAAATCTTAGACCTAACCCAGACCTAAGATGCGTTATCCTCTAAAATATTTATCCAGAACAGGTTTCATTGAATGTTTCAGTGTGGTACCACTTTACTACGTGATCCAATCCAGAAACAGCCCAGGATCTAGCCATGAAGTATGAGAAATATGCGAAAGTATGAGTCTGATGAGTGAAAATCCCAGGCCTAACCTAGACCTAACATGCGTTATCCTCAAAAATATTGATCGAAACCTGGTTTAATCGACTGTTTCAGTGTGGTACCACATTACTATGTGATCCAAACCAGAAAAAACCCAGGATCCGTTCAACAAGTATGTGAAGAATGCGAAAGTATGAGTCTGATGAGGGCAAATCCTAGACCTATCCCAGACCTAACTTGCGTTATCCTCTAAAATATTGATCGAAACCAGGTTTAATTGACTGTTTCAGCGTGGTACCACATTACTACGTGATGCAATCCAGAAAAAGCCCAGGATCTAGCCATCAAGTATGAGAAATATGCGAAAGAATGAGCCTGATGAGAGCAAATCCCAGACCTAACCTAGACCTAACATGCGTTATCCTCTAAAATAATGAGCGAAACCAGGTTTAATGGACTGTTTCAGTGTGGTACCACACTACTTCGTGAACCAAACCAGAAAAAACCCAGGATCTGTTCAACAAGTATGTGAAAAACGCGAAACTGTGAGCCTGATGAGGGCAAATCTTAGACCTAACCCAGACCTAAGATGCGTTATCCTCTAAAATATTTATCCAGACCAGGTTTCATTGAATGTTTCAGTGTAGTATCACACTACTACGTGACCCAAACCAGAAAAAACCCAGGATCTGTTCAACAAGTATGTGAAAAACGCGAAAGTATGAGCCTGATGAGGGCAAATCCCGGACCTATCCCAGACCTAACTTGCGTTATCCTCAAAAATATTGATCGAAACCTGGTTTAATCGACTGTTTCAGTGTGGCACCACATTACTATGTGATCCAAACCAGAAAATAACCCAGGATCTGTTCAACAAGTATGTGAAATGTGCGAAAGTATGAGTCTGATGAGGGCAAATCCCAGACCTATCCCAGACCTAACATGCGTTATCCTCTAAAATATTTATCAAGACCAGGTTTAATTAATTGTTTCAGTGTGGTCCCACATTACTACGTGATCCAAACCAGAAAAAACCCAGGATCCGTTCGACAAGTATGTGAAGAATGCGAAAGTATGGGTCTGATGAGTGAAAATCCCAGACCTAACCTAGACCTAACATGCGTTATCCTCTAAGATATTGATCCAAACCAGGTTTAATGGACTGTTCCAGTGTGGAACCACATTACTACGTGATCCAATCCAGAAATAGCCCAGGATCTAGCCATGAAGTATGAGAAATATGCGAAAGTATGAGCCTGACGAGGGCAAATCCTAGACCTAACCCAGACCTAACATGCGCTATCCTCTAAAATATTTATCAAGACCAGGTTTAATTGATTGTTTCAGTGTGGTCCCACATTACTACGTGATCCAAACCAGAAAAAACCCAGGATCCGTTCAACAAGTATGTGAAGAATGCGAAAGTATGAGTCTGATGAGTGAAAATCCCAGGCCTGACCTAGACCTAACATGCGTTATCCTCTAAAATATTGAGCGAAACCAGGTTTAATGGACTGTTTCAGTGTGGTACCACACTACTACGGGATCCCAACCAGAAAAAACCCAGGATCTGTTCAACAAGTATGTGAAAAACGCGAAAGTATGAGCTTGATGAGGGCAAATCCCAGACCTATCCCAGACCTAACTTGCGTTGTCCTCTAAAATATTGATGGAAACCAGGTTTAATTGACTGTTTCAGTGTTGTACTTCACTACTACGTGATGCAATCCAGAAAAAGCCCAGGATCTAGCCATCAAGTATGAGAAATATGCGAAAGAATGAGCCTGATAAGAGCAAATCCCAGACCTAAACTAGACCTAACATGAATTATTCTCTTAAATATTGATCGAAACCAGGTGTAATTGATTGTTTCAGTGTG
The DNA here is from genome assembly GCF_051014445.1 of Colletes latitarsis. Taxonomy (NCBI): domain Eukaryota; kingdom Metazoa; phylum Arthropoda; class Insecta; order Hymenoptera; family Colletidae; genus Colletes; species Colletes latitarsis. Next base: position 13,296,067 of record NW_027488366.1, read on the forward strand.
GTCCCACATTACTACGTGATCCAAACCAGAAAAAACCTAGGATCCGTTCAACAAGTATGTGAAGAATACGAAAGTATGAGTCTGATGAGTGAAAATACCAGACCTAACCTAGACCTAACATGCGTTATCCTCAAAAATACTGATCGAAACCTGGTTTAATCGACTGTTTCAGTGTGGTACCACATTACTATGTGATCCAAACAACAAAGTAACCCAGGATCTGTTCAACGAGTATGTGAAGGGTGCGAAAGTATGAGTCTGACGAGGTCAAATCCCAGACCTATCCCAGACCTAACTTGCGTTATCCTCTAAAATATTTATCAAGACCAGGTTTAATTGAATGTTTCAGTGTGGTACCACATTACTACGTGATACAAACCAGAAAAAACCCAGGATCCGTTCAACAAGTATGTGAAGAATGCGAAAGCATGAGTCTGACGAGTGAAAATCCCAGACCTAACCTAGACCTAACATGCGTTATCCTCTAAAATATTGATGGAAACCTGGTTTAATTGACTGTTTCAGTGTTGTACTTCATTACTACGTGATGCGACCCAGAAAAAGCCCAGGATCTAGCCATCAAGTATGAGAAATATGCGAAAGAATGAGCCTGATGAGAGCAAATCCCAGACCTAACCCAGACCTAACATGCGTTATCCTCAAAAATATTGATCGAAACCTGGTTTAATCGACTGTTTCAGTGTGGTACCACATTACTATGTGATCCAAACCAGAAAATAACCCAGGATCAGTTCAACGAGTATGTGAAGTGTGCGAAAGTATGAGTCTGATCAGGTCAAATCCCAGACCTATCCCAGACTTAACTTGCTTTATCCTCTAAAATATTGATCGAAACCAGGTTTAATCGACTGTTTCAGCGTGGTACCACATTACTACGTGATACAATCCAGAAACAGCCCAGGATCTAGCCATGAAGTATGAGAAATGTGCGAAAGTATGAGCCTGATGTGGGCAAATCGCAGGCCTAACCAAGACCTAACATGCGTTGTCCTCTAAAATATTGATGGAAACCAGGTTTAATGGACTGTTTCAGTGTGGCACCACTTTACTACGTGATCCAAAGCAGAAAATAACCCAGGATCTGTTCAACGAGTATGTGAACGGTGCGAAGGTATGAGTCTGATGAGGTCAAATCCCAGACCTATCCCAGACCTAACTTGCGTTATCCTCTAAAATATTGATCGAAACGAGGTTTAATCGACTGTTTCAGTGTGGTACCACATTACTACGTGATCCAAACCAGAAAAAACCCAGGATCAGTTCAACAAGTACGTGAAAAACGCGAATGTATGAGCCTGATTAGGGCGAATCCCAGACCTATCCCAGACCTAACTTGCGTTATCCTCTAAAATATTGATGGAAACCAGGTTTAATTGACTGTTTCAGTGTTGTACTTCATTACTACGTTATGCAATCCAGAAAAAGCTCAGGATCTAGCCATCAAGTATGAGAAATATGCGAAAGAATGTGCCTGATAAGAGCAAATCCCAGACCTAACCTAGACCTAACATGAATTATTCTCTAAAATATTGATCGAAACCAGGTTTAATTGACTGTTTCAGTGTGGTCCCACATTGCTACGTGATCCAAACCAGAGAAAACCCAGGATCCGTTCATCAAGTATGTGAAGAATGCGAAAGTATGAGTCTGATGAGTGAAAATCCCAGGCATAACCTAGACCTAACATGCGTTATCCTCAAAAATATTGATCGAAACCTGGTTTAATCGACTGTTTCATTGTGGTACCACATTACTATGTGATCCAAACCAGAAAATATCCCAGGATCTGTTCAACGAGTATGTGAAGGGTGCGAAGGTATGAGTCTGATGAGGTCAAATCCGAGACCTATCCCAGACCTAACTTGCGTTATCCTCTAAAATATTGATCGAAACGAGGTTTAATCGACTGTTTCAGTGTGGTACCACATTACTACGTGATCCAAACCAGAAAAAACCCAGGATCAGTTCAACAAGTACGTGAAAAACGCGAATGTATGAGCCTGATTAGGGCGAATCCCAGACCTATCCCAGACCTAACTTGCGTTATCCTCTAAAATATTGAGCGAAACCTGGTTTAATGGACTGTTTCAGTGTGGTACCACATTACTACGTGATACAATCCAGAAACAGCCCAGGATCTAGCCATGAAGTATGAGAAATATGCGAAAGGATGAGCCTGATGAGTGCAAATCCTAGACCTAACCCAAACCTAACGTGCGTTATCCTCTAACATATTTATCAAGACCAGGTTTAATTGAATGTTTCAGTGTGGTACCACATTACTGCGTGATCCAATCCAGAAATAGCCCAGGATCTAGCCATGAAGTATGAGAAATATGCGAAAGTATGAGTCTGATGAGTGAAAATCCCAGGCCTAACCTAGACCTAACATGCGTTATCCTCAATAATATTGATCGAAACCAGGTTTAATCGACTGTTTCAGTGTGGTACCACATTACTGCGTGATCCAATCCAGAAATAGCCGAGGATCTAGCCATGAAGTATGAGAAATATGCGAAAGTATGACCCTGATGAGGGCAAATCACAGACCTAACCCAGACCTAACATGCGTTATCCTCTAAAATATTTATCAAGACCAGGTTTAATTTAATGTTTCAGTGTGGTACCACATTACTACGTGATCCAAACCAGACAAAAACCCTGGATCTGTTCAACAAGTATGTGAAAAACGCGAAACTGTGAGCCTGAAGAGGGCAAATCTTAGACCTAACCTTGACCTAACATGCGTTATCCTCTAAACTATTTATCCAGACCAGGTTTCATTGAATGTTTCAGTGTGGTACCACTTTACTACGTGATCCAATCCAGAAATAGCCCAGGATCTAGCCATGAAGTATGAGAAATATGCGAAAGTATGAGCCCGATGAGGGCAAATCCTAGACCTAACCCAGACCTAACATGCGTTATTCTCTAAAGTATTTATCAAGACCAGGATTAATTGAATGTTTCAGTGTGGTACCACATTACTACGTGATCCAAACCAGAAACAACCCAGGATCTGTTCAACAACTATGTGAAAAACGCGAAACTGTGAGCCTGATGAGGGCAAATCTTAGACCTAACCTTGACCTAACATGCGATATCCTCTAAACTATTTATCCAGACCAGGTTTCATTGATTGTTTCAGTGTGGTACCACTTTACTACGTGATCCAATCCAGAAATAGCCCTGGATCTAGCCATGAAGTATGAGAAATATGCGAAAGTAAGAGCCTGATGAGGGCAAATCCTAGACCTATCCCAGACCTAACTTGCGTTATCCTCTAAACTATTTATCCAGACCAGGTTTCATTGATTGTTTCAGTGTGGTACCACTTTACTACGTGATCCAATCCAGAAATAGCCCTGGATATAGCCATGAAGTATGTGAAATATGCGAAAGTATGAGCCTGACGAGGGTAAATCCTAGACCTAACCCAGACCTAACATGCGTTATCCTCTAAAATATTTATCAAGACCAGGTTTAATTGATTGTTTCAGTGTGGTCCCACATTACTACGTGTTCCAAACCAGAAAAAGCACAGGATCCGTTCAACAAGTATGTGAAAAACGCGAAACTGTGAGCCTGATGAGGGCAAATCTTAGACCTATCCCAGACCTAACTTGCGTTATCCTCTAAAATATTTATCAAGACCAGGTTTAAATGAATGTTTCAGTGTGGTACCACATTACTACGTGAACCAAACCAGAAAAAAACCCAGGATCTGATCAACGAGTATGTGAAGTGTGCGAAAGTATGAGTCTGATGAGGGCAAATCACAGACCTATCCCAGACCTAACTTGCGTTATCCTCTAAAATATTGATCGAAACGAGGTTTAATCGACTGTTTCAGTGTGGTACCACATTACTACGTGATCCAAACCAGAAAAAACCCAGGATCAGTTCAACAAGTACGTGAAAAACGCGAATGTATGAGCCTGATTAGGGCGAATCCCAGACCTATCCCAGACCTAACTTGCGTTATCCTCTAAAATATTGATGGAAACCAGGTTTAATTGACTGTTTCAGTGTTGTACTTCATTACTACGTTATGCAATCCAGAAAAAGCTCAGGATCTAGCCATCAAGTATGAGAAATATGCGAAAGAATGTGCCTGAAAAGAGCAAATCCCAGACCTAACCTAGACCTAACATGAATTATTCTCTAAAATATTGATCGAAACCAGGTTTAATTGACTGTTTCAGTGTGGTCCCACATTGCTACGTGATCCAAACCAGAAAAAACCCAGGATCCGTTCAACAAGTATCTGAAGAATGCGAAAGTATGAGTCTGATGAGTGAAAATCCCAGGCATAACCTAGACCTAACATGCGTTATTCTCAAAAATATTGATCGAAACCTGGTTTAATCGACTGTTTCATTGTGGTACCACATTACTATGTGATCCAAACCAGAAAATAACCCAGGATCTGTACAACGAGTATGTGAAGGGTGCGAAGGTATGAGTCTGATGAGGTCAAATCCCAGACCTAACTTGCGTTATCCTCTAAAATATTGATCGAAACGAGGTTTAATCGACTGTTTCAGTGTGGTACCACATTACTACGTGATCCAAACCAGAAAAAACCCAGGATCAGTTCAACAAGTACGTGAAAAACGCGAATGTATGAGCCTGATTAGGGCGAATCCCAGACCTATCCCAGACCTAACTTGCGTTAACCTCTAAAATATTGAGCGAAACCTGGTTTAATGGACTGTTTCAGTGTGGTACCACATTACTACGTGATACAATCCAGAAACAGCCCAGGATCTAGCCATGAAGTATGAGAAATATGCGAAAGGATGAGCCTGATGAGTGCAAATCCTAGACCTAACCCAAACCTAACGTGCGTTATCCTCTAACATATTTATCAAGACCAGGTTTAATTGAATGTTTCAGTGTGGTACCACATTACTGCGTGATCCAATCCAGAAATAGCCCAGGATCTAGCCATGAAGTATGAGAAATATGCGAAAGTATGAGTCTGATGAGTGAAAATCCCAGGCCTAACCTAGACCTAACATGCGTTATCCTCAATAATATTGATCGAAACCAGGTTTAATCGACTGTTTCAGTGTGGTACCACATTACCACGTGATCCAAAGCAGAAAAAAACCCAGGATCTGATCAACGAGTATGTCAACTGTGCGACAGTATGACCCCGATGAGGGCTAATCCCAGACCTATCCCAGACCTAACATGCGTTATCCTCTAAAATATAGATCGAAACCAGGTATAATTGATTGTTTTAGTGTGGTACCACTTTACTACGTGATCCAAAGCAAAAAAAACCCTCGATCAGGTCAACATGCATGTTAAAACTGCGAAAGTATGACCCTGATGAGGGCAAATCACAGACCTAACCCAGACCTAACATGCGTTATCCTCTAAACTATTTATCCAGACCAGGATTCATTGAATGTTTCAGTGCGGTACCACTTTACTACGTGATCCAATCCAGAAATAGCCCAGGATCTAGCCATGAAGTATGAGAAATATGCGAAAGTATGAGCCCGATGAGGGCAAATCCTAGACCTAACCCAGACCTAACATGCGTTATTCTCTAAAGTATTTATCAAGACCAGGTTTAATTGAATGTTTCAGTGTGGTACCACATTACTGCGTGATCCAATCCAGAAATAGCCGAGGATCTGGCCATGAAGTATGAGAAATATGCGAAAGTATGACCCTGATGAGGGCAAATCACAGACCTAACCCAGACCTAACATGCGTTATCCTCTAAAATATTTATCAAGACCAGGTTTAATTTAATGTTTCAGTGTGGTACCACATTACTACGTGATCCAAACCAGACAAAAACCCTGGATCTGTTCAACAAGTATGTGAAAAACGCGAAACTGTGAGCCTGAAGGGGGCAAATCTTAGACCTAACCTTGACCTAACATGCGTTATCCTCTAAACTATTTATCCAGACCAGGTTTCATTGAATGTTTCAGTGTGGTACCACTTTACTACGTGATCCAATCCAGAAATAGCCCAGGATCTAGCCATGAAGTATGAGAAATATGCGAAAGTATGAGCCCGATGAGGGCAAATCCTAGACCTAACCCAGACCTAACATGCGTTATTCTCTAAAGTATTTATCAAGACCAGGTTTAATTGAATGTTTCAGTGTGGTACCACATTACTACGTGATCCAAACCAGAAACAACCCAGGATCTGTTCAACAACTATGTGAAAAACGCGAAACTGTGAGCCTGATGAGGGCAAATCTTAGACCTAACCTTGACCTAACATGCGATATCCTCTAAACTATTTATCCAGACCAGGTTTCATTGATTGTTTCAGTGTGGTACCACATTACTATGTGATCCAAACCAGAAAATATCCCAGGATCTGTTCAACGAGTATGTGAAGGGTGCGAAGGTATGAGTCTGATGAGGTCAAATCCCAGACCTATCCCAGACCTAACTTGCATTATCCTCTAAAATATTGATCGAAACGAGGTTTAATCGACTGTTTCAGTGTGGTACCACATTACTACGTGATCCAAACCAGAAAAAACCCAGGATCAGTTCAACAAGTACGTGAAAAACGCGAATGTATGAGCCTGATTAGGGCGAATCCCAGACCTATCCCAGACCTAACTTGCGTTATCCTCTAAAATATTGAGCGAAACCTGGTTTAATGGACTGTTTCAGTGTGGTACCACATTACTACGTGATACAATCCAGAAACAGCCCAGGATCTAGCCATGAAGTATGAGAAATATGCGAAAGGATGAGCCTGATGAGTGCAAATCCTAGACCTAACCCAAACCTAACGTGCGTTATCCTCTAACATATTTATCAAGACCAGGTTTAATTGAATGTTTCAGTGTGGTACCACATTACTGCGTGATCCAATCCAGAAATAGCCCAGGATCTAGCCATGAAGTATGAGAAATATGCGAAAGTATGAGTCTGATGAGTGAAAATCCCAGGCCTAACCTAGACCTAACATGCGTTATCCTCAATAATATTGATCGAAACCAGGTTTAATCGACTGTTTCAGTGTGGTACCACATTACTGCGTGATCCAATCCAGAAATAGCCGAGGATCTAGCCATGAAGTATGAGAAATATGCGAAAGTATGACCCTGATGAGGGCAAATCACAGACCTAACCCAGACCTAACATGCGTTATCCTCTAAAATATTTATCAAGACCAGGTTTAATTTAATGTTTCAGTGTGGTACCACATTACTACGTGATCCAAACCAGACAAAAACCCTGGATCTGTTCAACAAGTATGTGAAAAACGCGAAACTGTGAGCCTGAAGAGGGCAAATCTTAGACCTAACCTTGACCTAACATGCGTTATCCTCTAAACTATTTATCCAGACCAGGTTTCATTGAATGTTTCAGTGTGGTACCACTTTACTACGTGATCCAATCCAGAAATAGCCCAGGATCTAGCCATGAAGTATGAGAAATATGCGAAAGTATGAGCCCGATGAGGGCAAATCCTAGACCTAACCCAGACCTAACATGCGTTATTCTCTAAAGTATTTATCAAGACCAGGATTAATTGAATGTTTCAGTGTGGTACCACATTACTACGTGATCCAAACCAGAAACAACCCAGGATCTGTTCAACAACTATGTGAAAAACGCGAAACTGTGAGCCTGATGAGGGCAAATCTTAGACCTAACCTTGACCTAACATGCGATATCCTCTAAACTATTTATCCAGACCAGGTTTCATTGATTGTTTCAGTGTGGTACCACTTTACTACGTGATCCAATCCAGAAATAGCCCTGGATCTAGCCATGAAGTATGAGAAATATGCGAAAGTAAGAGCCTGATGAGGGCAAATCCTAGACCTATCCCAGACCTAACTTGCGTTATCCTCTAAACTATTTATCCAGACCAGGTTTCATTGATTGTTTCAGTGTGGTACCACTTTACTACGTGATCCAATCCAGAAATAGCCCTGGATATAGCCATGAAGTATGTGAAATATGCGAAAGTATGAGCCTGACGAGGGCAAATCCTAGACCTAACCCAGACCTAACATGCGTTATCCTCTAAAATATTTATCAAGACCAGGTTTAATTGATTGTTTCAGTGTGGTCCCACATTACTACGTGTTCCAAACCAGAAAAAGCACAGGATCCGTTCAACAAGTATGTGAAAAACGCGAAACTGTGAGCCTGATGAGGGCAAATCTTAGACCTATCCCAGACCTAACTTGCGTTATCCTCTAAAATATTTATCAAGACCAGGTTTAATTGAGTGTTTCAGCGTGGTACCACATTACTACGTGATACAATCCAGAAATAGCCCAGGATCTAGCCATGAAGTATGAGAAATATGCGAAAGTATGAGCCTGATGAGGGCAAATCCTAGACCTAACCCAGACCTAACATGCGTTATCCTCTAAAATATTTATCAAGACCAGGTTTAAATGAATGTTTCAGTGTGGTACCACATTACTACGTGAACCAAACCAGAAAAAAACCCAGGATCTGATCAACGAGTATGTGAAGTGTGCGAAAGTATGAGTCTGATGAGGGCAAATCACAGACCTATCCCAGACCTAACTTGCGTTATCCTCTAAAATATTGATCGAAACGAGGTTTAATTGAATGTTTCAGTGTGGTACCACATTACTACGTGATCCAAACCAGAAACACCCCTGGATCTGTTCAACAACTATGTGAAAAACGCGAAACTGTGAGCCTGATGAGGGCAAATCTTAGACCTATCCCAGACCTAACTTGCGTTATCCTCTAAAATATTTATCAAGACCAGGTTTAATTGAGTGTTTCAGCGTGGTACCACATTACTACGTGATACAATCCAGAAATAGCCCAGGATCTAGCCATGAAGTATGAGAAATATGCGAAAGTATGAGCCTGATGAGGGCAAATCCTAGACATAACCCAGACCTAACATGCGTTATCCTCTAAAATATTTATCAAGACCAGCTTTAAATGAATGTTTCAGTGTGGTACCACATTACTACGTGAACCAAACCAGAAAAAAACCTAGGATCTGATCAACGAGTATGTGAAGTGTGCGAAAGTATGAGTCTGATGAGGGCAAATCACAGACCTATCCCACACCTAACTTGCGATATCCTCTAAAATATTGATCGAAACCATGTTTAATTGACAGTTTTAGTGTGGTGCCACTTTACTACGTGATCCAAAGCAGAAAAAACCCTCGATCAGGTCAGCATGCATGTTAAAACTGCGAAAGTATGAGCCTGATGATGGCAAATCCCACACCTGTCCCAGACCTAACATGCGTTATCCTCTAAAATATTTATCAAGACCAGGTTTAATTGAATGCTTCAGTGTGGTACCACATTACTACGTGATGCAATCCAGAAAAAGCCTAGGATCTAGCCATCAAGTATAAGAAATATGCGAAAGAATGAGCCTGATGAGGGCAAATCCTAGACCTAACCCAGACCTAACATGCGTTATCCTCTAAAATATTGATCGCAACCAGGTTTAATGGACTGTTTCTGTGTGGTACCACACTACTACGTGATCCAAACCAGAAAAAACCCAGGATCTGTTCAACAAGTATGTGAAAAACGCGAAAGTATGAGCCTGATGAGGGCAAAACCCAGACCTATCCCAGACCTAACTTGCGTTATCCTCTAAAATATTGATCGAAACCAGGTTTAATTGACTTTTTCAGTGTGGTCCCACGTTACTACGTGATGCAAACCAGAAAAAACCCAGGATCCGTTCAACAAGTATGTGAAGAATGCGAAAGTATGAGTTTGATGAGTGAAAATCCCAGGGCTATCCTAGACCTAACATGCGTTATCCTCAAAAATATTGATCGAAACCTGGTTTAATCGACTGTTTCAGTGTGGCACCACATTACTATGTGATCCAAACCAGAAAATAACCCAGGATCTGTTCAACAAGTATGTGAAATGTGCGAAAGTATGAGTCTGATGAGGGCAAATCCCAGACCTATCCCAGACCTAACATGCGTTATCCTCTAAAATATTTATCAAGACCAGGTTTAATTGATTGTTTCAGTGTGGTCCCACATTACTACGTGATCCAAACCAGAAAAAACCCAGGATCCGTTCGACAAGTATGTGAAGAATGCGAAAGTATGGGTCTGATGAGTGAAAATACCAGACCTAACCTAGACCTAACATGCGTTATCCTCTAAGATATTGATCCAAACCAGGTTTAATGGACTGTTCCAGTGTGGAACCACATTACTACGTGATCCAATCCAGAAATAGCCCAGGATCTAGCCATCAAGTATAAGAAATATGCGAAAGAATGAGCCTGATTAGGGCAAATCCTAGACCTAACCCAGACCTAACATGCGTTATCCTCTAAAATATTGATCGCAACCAGGTTTAATGGACTGTTTCTGTGTGGTACTACACTACTACGTGATCCAAACCAGAAAAAACCCAGGATCTGTTCAACAAGTATGTGAAAAACGCGAAAGTATGAGCCTGATGAGGGCAAAACCCAGACCTATCCCAGACCTAACTTGCGTTATCCTCTAAAATATTGATCGAAACCGGGTTTAATTGACTGTTTCAGTGTGGTCCCACGTTACTACGTGATGCAAACCAGAAAAAACCCAGGATCCGTTCAACAAGTATGTGAAGAATGCGAAAGTATGAGTTTGATGAGTGAAAATCCCAGGGCTAACCTAGACCTAACATGCGTTATCCTCAAAAATATTGATCGAAACCTGGTTTAATCGACTGTTTCAGTGTGGCACCACATTACTATGTGATCCAAACCAGAAAATAACCCAGGATCTGTTCAACAAGTATGTGAAATGTGCGAAAGTATGAGTCAGATGAGGGCAAATCCCAGACCTATCCCAGACCTAACATGCGTTATCCTCTAAAATATTTATCAAGACCAGGTTTAATTGATTGCTTCAGTATGGTCCCACATTACTACGTGATCCAAACCAGAGAAAACCCAGGATCCGTTCGACAAGTATGTGAAGAATGCGAAAGTATGGGTCTTATGAGTGAAAATCCCAGACCTAACCTAGACCTAACATGCGTTATCCTCTAAGATATTGATCCAAACCAGGTTTAATGGACTGTTCCAGTGTGGAACCACATTACTACGTGATCCAATCCAGAAATAGCCCAGGATCTAGCCATGAAGTATGAGAAATATGCGAAAGTATGAGCCTGACGAGGGCAAATCCTAGACCTAACCCAGACCTAACATGCGTTATCCTCTAAAATATTTATCAAGACCAGGTTTAATTGATTGTTTCAGTGTGGTCCCACATTACTACGTGATCCAAACCAGAAAAAACCCAGGATCCGTTCAACAAGTATGTGAAGAATGCGAAAGTATGAGTCTGATGAGTGAAAATCCCAGGCCTGACCTAGACCTAACATGCGTTATCCTCTAAAATATTGAGCGAAACCAGGTTTAATGGACTGTTTCAGTGTGGTACCACACTACTACGGGATCCCAACCAGAAAAAACCCAGGATCTGTTCAACAAGTATGTGAAAAACGCGAAAGTATGAGCTTGATGAGGGCAAATCCCAGACCTATCCCAGACCTAACTTGCGTTGTCCTCTAAAATATTGATGGAAACCAGGTTTAATTGACTGTTTCAGTGTTGTACTTCATTACTACGTGATGCAATCCAGAAAAAGCCCAGGATCTAGCCATCAAGTTTGAGAAATATGCGAAAGAATGAGCCTGATGAGAGCAAATCCCAGACCTAAACTAGACCTAACATGCGTTATCCTCTAAAATATTGAGCGAAACCAGGTTTAATGGACTGTTTCAGTGTGGTACCACACTACTACGTGATCCAAACCAGAAAAAACCCAGGATCTGTTCAACAAGTATGTGAAAAACGCGAAAGTTTGAGCCTGATGAGGGCAAAACCCAGACCTATCCCAGACCTAACTTGCGTTATTCTCTTAAACATTGATCGAAACCAGGTGTAATTGATTGTTTCAGTGTGGTCCCACATTACTACGTGATCCAAACCAGAAAAAACCTAGGATCCGTTCAACAAGTATGTGAAGAATGCGAAAGTATGAGTCTGATGAGTGAAAATACCAGACCTAACCTAGACCTAACATGCGTTATCCTCAAAAATACTGATCGAAACCTGGTTTAATCGACTGTTTCAGTGTGGTACCACATTACAATGTGATCCAAACCAGAAAGTAACCCAGGATCTGTTCAACGAGTATGTGAAGGGTGCGAAAGTATGAGTCTGACGAGGTCAAATCCCAGACCTATCCCAGACCTAACTTGCGTTATCCTCTAAAATATTTATCAAGACCAGGTTTAATTGAATGTTTCAGTGTGGTACCACATTACTACGTGATCCAAACCAGAAAAAACCCAGGATCCGTTCAACAAGTATGTGAAGAATGCGAAAGCATGAGTCTGACGAGTGAAAATCCCAGACCTAACCTAGACCTAACATGCGTTATCCTCTAAAATATTGATGGAAACCTGGTTTAATTGACTGTTTCAGTGTTGTACTTCATTACTACGTGATGCGACCCAGAAAAAGCCCAGGATCTAGCCATCAAGTATGAGAAATATGCGAAAGAATGAGCCTGATGAGAGCAAATCCCAGACCTAACCCAGACCTAACATGCGTTATCCTCAAAAATATTGATCGAAACCTGGTTTAATCGACTGTTTCAGTGTGGTACCACATTACTATGTGATCCAAACCAGAAAATAACCCAGGATCAGTTCAATGAGTATGTGAAGTGTGCGAAAGTATGAGTCTGATCAGGTCAAATCCCAGACCTATCCCAGACCTAACTTGCGTTATCCTCTAAAATATTGATCGAAACGAGGTTTAATCGACTGTTTCAGTGTGGTACCACATTACTACGTGATCCAAACCAGAGAAAACCCAGGATCAGTTCAACAAGTACGTGAAAAACGCGAATGTATGAGCCTGATTAGGGCGAATCCCAGACCTATCCCAGACCTAACTTGTGTTATCCTCTAAAATATTGATGGAAACCAGGTTTAATTGACTGTTTCAGTGTTGTACTTCATTACTACGTTATGCAATCCAGAAAAAGCTCAGGATCTAGCCATCAAGTATGAGAAATATGCGAAAGAATGTGCCTGATAAGAGCAAATCCCAGACCTAACCTAGACCTAACATGAATTATTCTCTTAAATATTGATCGAAACCAGGTTTAATTGACTGTTTCAGTGTGGTCCCACATTGCTACGTGATCCAAACCAGAAAAAACCCAGGATCCGTTCAACAAGTATGTGAAGAATGCGAAAGTATGAGTCTGATGTGTGAAAATCCCAGGCATAACCTAGACCTAACATGCGTTATCCTCAAAAATATTGATCGAAACCTGGTTTAATCGACTGTTTCATTGTGGTACCACATTACTATGTGATCCAAACCAGAAAATAACCCAGGATCTGTTCAACGAGTATGTGAAGGGTGCGAAGGTATGAGTCTGATGAGGTCAAATCCCAGACCTATCCCAGACCTAACTTGCGTTATCCTCTAAAATATTGATCGAAACGAGGTTTAATTGATTGTTTTAGTGTGGTACCACTTTACTACGTGATCCAAAGCAAAAAAAACCCTCGATCAGGTCAACATGCATGTTAAAACTGCGAAAGTATGACCCTGATGAGGGCAAATCACAGACCTAACCCAGACCTAACATGCGTTATCCTCTAAAATATTTATCAAGACCAGGTTTAATTTAATGTTTCAGTGTGGTACCACATTACTACGTGATCCAAACCAGAAAAAACCCTGGATCTGTTCAACAAGTATGTGAAAAACGCGAAACTGTGAGCCTGAAGAGGGCAAATCTTAGACCTAACCTTGACCAAACATGCGTTATCCTCTAAACTATTTATCCAGACCAGGTTTCATTGAATGTTTCAGTGCGGTACCACTTTACTACGTGATCCAATCCAGAAATAGCCCAGGATCTAGCCTTGAAGTATGAGAAATATGCGAAAGTATGAGCCCGATGAGGGCAAATCCTAGACCTAACCCAGACCTAACATGCGTTATTCTCTAAAGTATTTATCAAGACCAGGTTTAATTGAATGTTTCAGTGTGGTACCACATTACTGCGTGATCCAATCCAGAAATAGCCGAGGATCTAGCCATGAAGTATGAGAAATATGCGAAAGTATGACCCTGATGAGGGCAAATCACAGACCTAACCCAGACCTAACATGCGTTATCTTCTAAAATATTTATCAAGACCAGGTTTAATTTAATGTTTCAGTGTGGTACCGCATTACTACGTGATCCAAACCAGACAAAAACCCTGGATCTGTTCAACAAGTATGTGAAAAACGCGAGACTGTGAGGCTGAAGAGGGCAAATCTTAGACCTAACCTTGACCTAACATGCGTTATCCTCTAAACTATTTATCCAGACCAGGTTTCATTGAATGTTTCAGTGTGGTACCACTTTACTACGTGATCCAATCCAGAAATAGCCCAGGATCTAGCCATGAAGTATGAGAAATATGCGAAAGTATGACCCTGATGAGGGCAAATCACAGACCTAACCCAGACCTAACATGCGTTATCCTCTAAAGTACTTATCAAGACCAGGTTTAATTGAATGTTTCAGTGTGGTACCACATTACTACGTGATCCAAACCAGAAACAACCCAGGATCTGTTCAACAACTATGTGAAAAACGCGAAACTGTGAGCCTGATGAGGGCAAATCTTAGACCTAACCTTGACCTAACATGCGTTATCCTCTAAACTATTTATCCAGACCAGGTTTCATTGATTGTTTCAGTGTGGTACCACTTTACTACGTGATCCAATCCAGAAATAGCCCTGGATCTAGCCATGAAGTATGAGAAATATGCGAAAGTAAGAGCCTGATGAGGGCAAATCCTAGACCTATCCCAGACCTAACTTGCGTTATCCTCTAAAATATTGATCGAAATCAGGTTTAATTGACTGTTTCAGCGTGGTACCACATTACTACGTGATACAATCCAGAAACAGCCCAGGATCTAGCCATGAAGTATGAGCAATATGCGAAAGTATGAGCCTGATGAGGGCAAATCCTAGGCCTAACCCAGACCTAACATGCGTTATCCTCTAAAATATTTATCAAGACCAGGTTTAATTGATTGTTTCAGTGTGGTCCCACATTACTACGTGATCCAAACCAGAAAAAACCCAGGGTCCGATCAACAAGTATGGGAAGAATGCGAAAGTATGAGTCTGATGAGTGAAAATCCCAGGCCTAACCTAGACCTAACATGCGTTATCCTCAATAATATTGATCGAAACCAGGTTTAATCGACTGTTTCAGTGTGGTACCACATTACTACGTGATCCAAACCAGAAAAAAACCCAGGATCTGATCAACGAGTATGTCAAGTGTGCGACAGTATGACCCTGATGAGGGCTAATCCCAGACCTATCCCAGACCTAACATGCGTTATCCTCTAAAATATTGATCGAAACCAGGTTTAATTGACTGTTTTAGTGTGGTACCACTTTACTACGTGAACCAAAGCAAAAAAAACCCTCGATCAGGTCAACATGCATGTTAAAACTGCGAAAGTATGACCCTGATGAGGGCAAATCACAGACCTAACCCAGACCTAACATGCGTTATCCTCTAAAATATTTATCAAGACCAGGTTTAATTTAATGTTCCAGTGTGGTACCACATTACTACGTGATCCAAACCAGAAAAAACCCTGGATCTGTTCAACAAGTATGTGAAAAACGCGAAACTGTGAGCCTGATGAGGGCAAATCTTAGACCTAACCTTGACCTAACATGCGTTATCCTCCAAAATATTTATCCAGACCAGGTTTCATTGAATGTTTCAGTGTGGTACCACTTTACTACGTGATCCAATCCAGAAATAGCCCAGGATCTAGCCATGAAGTATGAGAAATATGCGAAAGTATGAGCCCGATGAGGGCAAATCCTAGACCTAACCCAGTCCTAACATGCGTTATTCTCTAAAATATTTATCAAGACCAGGTTTAATTGAATGTTTCAGTGTGGTACCACATTACTACGTGATCCAAACCAGAAAAAACCGAGGATCCGTACAACAAGTATGTGAAGAATGCGAAAGTATGAGTCTGATCAGTGAAAATCTCAGGCCTTACCTAGACCTAACTTGCGTTGTCTTCTAAAATATTGATGGAAACATGGTTTCATTGACTGTTTCAGTGTGGTACTACATTACTACGTGATGCAATCTAGAAAAAGCCCAGGATCTAGCCAGCTAGTATGAGAAATATGCGAAAGAATGAGCCTGATGACAACAAATCCCAGACCTAACCTAGACCTAACATGCGGTATCCTCTAAAATATTGAGCGAAACCAGGTTTAATGAACTGTTTCAGTGTGGTACCACATTACTACGTGATACAATCCAGAAATAGCCCAGGATCTAGCCATGAAGTATGAGAAATATGCGAAAGTATGAGCCCGATGAGGGCAAATCCTAGACCTAACCCAGACCTAACATGCGTTATTCTCTAAAGTATTTATCAAGA
The DNA here is from genome assembly GCF_051014445.1 of Colletes latitarsis. Lineage (NCBI taxonomy): Eukaryota > Metazoa > Arthropoda > Insecta > Hymenoptera > Colletidae > Colletes > Colletes latitarsis. Next base: position 13,312,593 of record NW_027488366.1, read on the forward strand.
CCAGGTTTAATTGAATGTTTCAGTGTGGTACCACATTACTGCGTGATCCAATCCAGAAATAGCCGAGGATCTAGCCATGAAGTATGAGAAATATGCGAAAGTATGACCCTGATGAGGGCAAATCACAGACCTAACCCAGACCTAACATGCGTTATCCTCTAAAATATTTATCAAGACCAGGTTTAATTGATTGTTTCAGTGTGGTCCCACATTACTACGTGTTCCAAACCAGAAAAAGCACAGGATCCGTTCAACAAGTATGTGAAAAACGTGAAACTGTGAGCCTGATGAGGGCAAATCTTAGACCTATCCCAGACCTAACTCGCGTTATCCTCTAAAATATTTATCAAGACCAGGTTTAATTGAGTGTTTCAGCGTGGTACCACATTACTACGTGATACAATCCAGAAATAGCCCAGGATCTAGCCATGAAGTATGAGAAATATGCGAAAGTATGAGCCTGATGAGGGCAAATCCTAGACATAACCCAGACCTAACATGCGTTATCCTCTAAAATATTTATCAAGACCAGGTTTAAATGAATGTTTCAGTGTGGTACCACATTACTACGTGAACCAAACCAGAAAAAAACCTAGGATCTGATCAACGAGTATGTGAAGTGTGCGAAAGTATGAGTCTGATGAGGGCAAATCACAGACCTATCCCAGACCTAACTTGCGATATCCTCTAAAATATTGATCGAAACCATGTTTAATTGACAGTTTTAGTGTGGTACCACTTTACTACGTGATCCAAAGCAGAAAAAACCCTCGATCAGGTCAGCATGCATGTTAAAACTGCGAAAGTATGAGCCTGATGATGGCAAATCCCACACCTGTCCCAGACCTAACATGCGTTATCCTCTAAAATATTTATCAAGACCAGGTTTAATTGAATGCTTCAGTGTGGTACCACATTACTACGTGATGCAATCCAGAAAAAGCCTAGGATCTAGCCATCAAGTATAAGAAATATGCGAAAGAATGAGCCTGATGAGGGCAAATCCTAGACCTAACCCAGACCTAACATGCGTTATCCTCTAAAATATTGATCGCAACCAGGTTTAATGGACTGTTTCTGTGTGGTACCACACTACTACGTGATCCAAACCAGAAAAAACCCAGGATCTGTTCAACAAGTATGTGAAAAACGCGAAAGTATGAGCCTGATGAGGGCAAAACCCAGACCTATCCCAGACCTAACTTGCGTTATCCTCTAAAATATTGATCGAAACCAGGTTTAATTGACTGTTTCAGTGTGGTCCCACGTTACTACGTGATGCAAACCAGAAAAAACCCAGGATCCGTTCAACAAGTATGTGAAGAATGCGAAAGTATGAGTTTGATGAGTGAAAATCCCAGGGCTAACCTAGACCTAACATGCGTTATCCTCAAAAATATTGATCGAAACCTGGTTTAATCGACTGTTTCAGTGTGGCACCACATTACTATGTGATCCAAACCAGAAAATAACCCAGGATCTGTTCAACAAGTATGTGAAATGTGCGAAAGTATGAGTCTGATGAGGGCAAATCCCAGACCTATCCCAGACCTAACATGCGTTATCCTCTAAAATATTTATCAAGACCAGGTTTAATTGATTGTTTCAGTGTGGTCCCACATTACTACGTGATCCAAACCAGAAAAAACCCAGGATCCGTTCGACAAGTATGTGAAGAATGCGAAAGTATGGGTCTGATGAGTGAAAATACCAGACCTAACCTAGACCTAACATGCGTTATCCTCTAAGATATTGATCCAAACCAGGTTTAATGGACTGTTCCAGTGTGGAACCACATTACTACGTGATCCAATCCAGAAATAGCCCAGGATCTAGCCATCAAGTATAAGAAATATGCGAAAGAATGAGCCTGATGAGGGCAAATCCTAGACCTAACCCAGACCTAACATGCGTTATCCTCTAAAATATTGATCGCAACCAGGTTTAATGGACTGTTTCTGTGTGGTACCACACTACTACGTGATCCAAACCAGAAAAAACCCAGGATCTGTTCAACAAGTATGTGAAAAACGCGAAAGTATGAGCCTGATGAGGGCAAAACCCAGACCTATCCCAGACCTAACTTGCGTTATCCTCTAAAATATTGATCGAAACCAGGTTTAATTGACTGTTTCAGTGTGGTCCCACGTTACTACGTGATGCAAACCAGAAAAAACCCAGGATCCGTTCAACAAGTATGTGAAGAATGCGAAAGTATGGGTCTGATGAGTGAAAATCCCAGACCTAACCTAGACCTAACATGCGTTATCCTCTAAGATATTGATCCAAACCAGGTTTAATGGACTGTTCCAGTGTGGAACCACATTACTACGTGATCCAATCCAGAAATAGCCCAGGATCTAGCCATGAAGTATGAGAAATATGCGAAAGTATGAGCCTGACGAGGGCAAATCCTAGACCTAACCCAGACCTAACATGCGTTATCCTCTAAAATATTTATCAAGACCAGGTTTAATTGATTGTTTCAGTGTGGTCCCACATTACTACGTGATCCAAACCAGAAAAAACACAGGATCCGTTCAACAAGTATGTGAAGAATGCGAAAGTATGAGTCTGATGAGTGAAAATCCCAGGCCTGACCTAGACCTAACATGCGTTATCCTCTAAAATATTGAGCGAAACCAGGTTTAATGGACTGTTTCAGTGTGGTACCACACTACTACGGGATCCCAACCAGAAAAAACCCAGGATCTGTTCAACAAGTATGTGAAAAACGCGAAAGTATGAGCTTGATGAGGGCAAATCCCAGACCTATCCCAGACCTAACTTGCGTTGTCCTCTAAAATATTGATGGAAACCAGGTTTAATTGACTGTTTCAGTGTTGTACTTCATTACTACGTGATGCAATCCAGAAAAAGCCCAGGATCTAGCCATCAAGTTTGAGAAATATGCGAAAGAATGAGCCTGATGAGAGCAAATCCCAGACCTAAACTAGACCTAACATGCGTTATCCTCTAAAATATTGAGCGAAACCAGGTTTAATGGACTGTTTCAGTGTGGTACCACACTACTACGTGATCCAAACCAGAAAAAACCCAGGATCTGTTCAACAAGTATGTGAAAAACGCGAAAGTATGAGCCTGATGAGGGCAAAACCCAGACCTATCCCAGACCTAACTTGCGTTATTCTCTTAAACATTGATCGAAACCAGGTGTAATTGATTGTTTCAGTGTGGTCCCACATTACTACGTGATCCAAACCAGAAAAAACCTAGGATCCGTTCAACAAGTATGTGAAGAATGCGAAAGTATGAGTCTGATGAGTGAAAATACCAGACCTAACCTAGACCTAACATGCGTTATCCTCAAAAATACTGATCGAAACCTGGTTTAATCGACTGTTTCAGTGTGGTACCACATTACAATGTGATCCAAACCAGAAAGTAACCCAGGATCTGTTCAACGAGTATGTGAAGGGTGCGAAAGTATGAGTCTGACGAGGTCAAATCCCAGACCTATCCCAGACCTAACTTGCGTTATTCTCTTAAACATTGATCGAAACCAGGTGTAATTGATTGTTTCAGTGTGGTCCCACATTACTACGTGATCCAAACCAGAAAAAACCCAGGATCCGTTCAACAAGTATGTGAAGAATGCGAAAGTATGAGTCTGATGAGTGAAAATCCCAGGCCTGACCTAGACCTAACATGCGTTATCCTCTAAAATATTGAGCGAAACCAGGTTTAATGGACTGTTTCAGTGTGGTACCACACTACTACGGGATCCCAACCAGAAAAAACCCAGGATCCGTTCAACAAGTATGTGAAGAATGCGAAAGCATGAGTCTGACGAGTGAAAATCCCAGACCTAACCTAGACCTAACATGCGTTATCCTCTAAAATATTGATGGAAACCTGGTTTAATTGACTGTTTCAGTGTTGTACTTCATTACTACGTGATGCGACCCAGAAAAAGCCCAGGATCTAGCCATCAAGTATGAAAAATATGCGAAAGAATGAGCCTGATGAGAGCAAATCCCAGACCTAACCCAGACCTAACATGCGTTATCCTCAAAAATATTGATCGAAACCTGGTTTAATCGACTGTTTCAGTGTGGTACCACATTACTATGTGATCCAAACCAGAAAATAACCCTGGATCAGTTCAACGAGTATGTGAAGTGTGCGAAAGTATGAGTCTGATCAGGTCAAATCCCAGACCTATCCCAGACTTAACTTGCTTTATCCTCTAAAATATTGATCGAAACCAGGTTTAATCGACTGTTTCAGCGTGGTATCACATTACTACGTGATATAATCCAGAAACAGCCCAGGATCTAGCCATGAAGTATGAGAAATATGCGAAAGTATGAGCCTGATGAGGGCAAATCGCAGGCCTAACCTAGACCTAACATGCGTTGTCCTCTAAAATATTGATGGAAACCAGGTTTAATGGACTGTTTCAGTGTGGCACCACTTTACTACGTGATCCAAAGCAGAAAATAACCCAGGATCTGTTCAACGAGTATGTGAACGGTGCGAAGGTATGAGTATGATGAGGTCAAATCCCAGACCTATCCCAGACCTAACTTGCGTTATCCTCTAAAATATTGATCGAAACGAGGTTTAATCGACTGTTTCAGTGTGGTACCACATTACTACGTGATCCAAACCAGAAAAAACCCAGGATCAGTTCAACAAGTACGTGAAAAACGCGAATGTATGAGCCTGATTAGGGCGAATCCCAGACCTATCCCAGACCTAACTTGCGTTATCCTCTAAAATATTGATGGAAACCAGGTTTAATTGACTGTTTCAGTGTTGTACTTCATTACTACGTTATGCAATCCAGAAAAAGCTCAGGATCTAGCCATCAAGTATGAGAAATATGCGAAAGAATGTGCCTGATAAGAGCAAATCCCAGACCTAACCTAGACCTAACATGAATTATTCTCTTAAATATTGATCGAAACCAGGTTTAATTGACTGTTTCAGTGTGGTCCCACATTGCTACGTGATCCAAACCAGAAAAAACCCAGGATCCGTTCAACAAGTATGTGAAGAATGCGAAAGTATGAGTCTGATGTGTGAAAATCCCAGGCATAACCTAGACCTAACATGCGTTATCCTCAAAAATATTGATCGAAACCTGGTTTAATCGACTGTTTCATTGTGGTACCACATTACTATGTGATCCAAACCAGAAAATAACCCAGGATCTGTTCAACGAGTATGTGAAGGGTGCGAAGGTATGAGTCAGATGAGGTCAAATCCCAGACCTATCCCAGACCTAACTTGCGTTATCCTCTAAAATATTGATCGAAACGAGGTTTAATTGATTGTTTTAGTGTGGTACCACTTTACTACGTGATCCAAAGCAAAAAAAACCCTCGATCAGGTCAACATGCATGTTAAAACTGCGAAAGTATGACCCTGATGAGGGCAAATCACAGACCTAACCCAGACCTAACATGCGTTATCCTCTAAAATATTTATCAAGACCAGGTTTAATTTAATGTTTCAGTGTGGTACCACATTACTACGTGATCCAAACCAGAAAAAACCCTGGATCTGTTCAACAAGTATGTGAAAAACGCGAAACTGTGATCCTGAAGAGGGCAAATCTTAGACCTAACCTTGACCTAACATGCGTTATCCTCTAAACTATTTATCCAGACCAGGTTTCATTGAATGTTTCAGTGCGGTACCACTTTACTACGTGATCCAATCCAGAAATAGCCCAGGATCTAGCCATGAAGTATGAGAAATATGCGAAAGTATGAGCCCGATGAGGGCAAATCCTAGACCTAACCCAGACCTAACATGCGTTATTCTCTAAAGTATTTATCAAGACCAGGTTTAATTGAATGTTTCAGTGTGGTACCACATTACTGCGTGATCCAATCCAGAAATAGCCGAGGATCTAGCCATGAAGTATGAGAAATATGCGAAAGTATGACCCTGATGAGGGCAAATCACAGACCTAACCCAGACCTAACATGCGTTATCCTCTAAAATATTTATCAAGACCAGGTTTAATTTAATGTTTCAGTGTGGTACCACATTACTACGTGATCCAAACCAGACAAAAACCCTGGATCTGTTCAACAAGTATGTGAAAAACCCGAAACTGTGAGCCTGAAGAGGGCAAATCTTAGACCTAACCTTGACCTAACATGCGTTATCCTCTAAACTATTTATCCAGACCAGGTTTCATTGAATGTTTCAGTGTGGTACCACTTTACTACGTGATCCAATCCAGAAATAGCCCAGGATCTAGCCATGAAGTATGAGAAATATGCGAAAGTATGACCCTGATGAGGGCAAATCACAGACCTAACCCAGACCTAACATGCGTTATCCTCTAAAGTATTTATCAAGACCAGGTTTAATTGAATGTTTCAGTGTGGTACCACATTACTACGTGATCCAAACCAGAAACAACCCAGGATCTGTTCAACAACTATGTGAAAAACGCGAAACTGTGAGCCTGATGAGGGCAAATCTTAGACCTAACCTTGACCTAACATGCATTATCCTCTAAACTATTTATCCAGACCAGGTTTCATTGATTGTTTCAGTGTGGTACCACTTTACTACGTGATCCAATCCAGAAATAGCCCTGGATCTAGCCATGAAGTATGAGAAATATGCGAAAGTAAGAGCCTGATGAGGGCAAATCCTAGACCTATCCCAGACCTAACTTGCGTTATCCTCTAAAATATTGATCGAAATCAGGTTTAATTGACTGTTTCAGCGTGGTACCACATTACTACGTGATACAATCCAGAAACAGCCCAGGATCTAGCCATGAAGTATGAGCAATATGCGAAAGTATGAGCCTGATGAGGGCAAATCCTAGGCCTAACCCAGACCTAACATGCGTTATCCTCTAAAATATTGATCGCAACCAGGTTTAATGGACTGTTTCTGTGTGGTACCACACTACTACGTGATCCAAACCAGAAAAAACCCAGGATCTGTTCAACAAGTATGTGAAAAACGCGAAAGTATGAGCCTGATGAGGGCAAAACCCAGACCTATCCCAGACCTAACTTGCGTTATCCTCTAAAATATTGATCGAAACCAGGTGTAATTGATTGTTTCAGTGTGGTCCCACATTACTACGTGATCCAAACCAGAAAAAACCTAGGATCCGTTCAACAAGTATGTGAAGAATGCGAAAGTATGAGTCTGATGAGTGAAAATACCAGACCTAACCTAGACCTAACATGCGTTATCCTCAAAAATACTGATCGAAACCTGGTTTAATCGACTGTTTCAGTGTGGTACCACATTACAATGTGATCCAAACCAGAAAGTAACCCAGGATCTGTTCAACGAGTATGTGAAGGGTGCGAAAGTATGAGTCTGACGAGGTCAAATCCCAGACCTATCCCAGACCTAACTTGCGTTATTCTCTTAAACATTGATCGAAACCAGGTGTAATTTATTGTTTCAGTGTGGTCCCACATTACTACGTGATCCAAACCAGAAAAAACCCAGGATCCGTTCAACAAGTATGTGAAGAATGCGAAAGTATGAGTCTGATGAGTGAAAATCCCAGGCCTGACCTAGACCTAACATGCGTTATCCTCTAAAATATTGAGCGAAACCAGGTTTAATGGACTGTTTCAGTGTGGTACCACACTACTACGGGATCCCAACCAGAAAAAACCCAGGATCTGTTCAACAAGTATGTGAAAAACGCGAAAGTATGAGCTTGATGAGGGCAAATCCCAGACCTATCCCAGACCTAACTTGCGTTGTCCTCTAAAATATTGATGGAAACCAGGTTTAATTGACTGTTTCAGTGTTGTACTTCATTACTACGTGATCCAATCCAGAAAAAGCCCAGGATCTAGCCATCAAGTTTGAGAAATATGCGAAAGAATGAGCCTGATGAGAGCAAATCCCAGACCTAAACTAGACCTAACATGCGTTATCCTCTAAAATATTGAGCGAAACCAGGTTTAATGGACTGTTTCAGTGTGGTACCACACTACTACGTGATCCAAACCAGAAAAAACCCAGGATCTGTTCAACAAGTATGTGAAAAACGCGAAAGTATGAGCCTGATGAGGGCAAAACCCAGACCTATCCCAGACCTAACTTGCGTTATTCTCTTAAACATTGATCGAAACCAGGTGTAATTGATTGTTTCAGTGTGGTCCCACATTACTACGTGATCCAAACCAGAAAAAACCTAGGATCCGTTCAACAAGTATGTGAAGAATGCGAAAGTATGAGTCTGATGAGTGAAAATACCAGACCTAACCTAGACCTAACATGCGTTATCCTCAAAAATACTGATCGAAACCTGGTTTAATCGACTGTTTCAGTGTGGTACCACATTACAATGTGATCCAAACCAGAAAGTAACCCAGGATCTGTTCAACGAGTATGTGAAGGGTGCGAAAGTATGAGTCTGACGAGGTCAAATCCCAGACCTATCCCAGACCTAACTTGCGTTATTCTCTTAAACATTGATCGAAACCAGGTGTAATTGATTGTTTCAGTGTGGTCCCACATTACTACGTGATCCAAACCAGAAAAAACCCAGGATCCGTTCAACAAGTATGTGAAGAATGCGAAAGTATGAGTCTGATGAGTGAAAATCCCAGGCCTGACCTAGACCTAACATGCGTTATCCTCTAAAATATTGAGCGAAACCAGGTTTAATGGACTGTTTCAGTGTGGTACCACACTACTACGGGATCCCAACCAGAAAAAACCCAGGATCCGTTCAACAAGTATGTGAAGAATGCGAAAGCATGAGTCTGACGAGTGAAAATCCCAGACCTAACCTAGACCTAACATGCGTTATCCTCTAAAATATTGATGGAAACCTGGTTTAATTGACTGTTTCAGTGTTGTACTTCATTACTACGTGATGCGACCCAGAAAAAGCCCAGGATCTAGCCATCAAGTATGAGAAATATGCGAAAGAATGAGCCTGATGAGAGCAAATCCCAGACCTAACCCAGACCTAACATGCGTTATCCTCAAAAATATTGATCGAAACCTGGTTTAATCGACTGTTTCAGTGTGGTACCACATTACTATGTGATCCAAACCAGAAAATAACCCTGGATCAGTTCAACGAGTATGTGAAGTGTGCGAAAGTATGAGTCTGATCAGGTCAAATCCCAGACCTATCCCAGACTTAACTTGCTTTATCCTCTAAAATATTGATCGAAACCAGGTTTAATCGACTGTTTCAGCGTGGTATCACATTACTACGTGATATAATCCAGAAACAGCCCAGGATCTAGCCATGAAGTATGAGAAATATGCGAAAGTATGAGCCTGATGAGGGCAAATCGCAGGCCTAACCTAGACCTAACATGCGTTGTCCTCTAAAATATTGATGGAAACCAGGTTTAATGGACTGTTTCAGTGTGGCACCACTTTACTACGTGATCCAAAGCAGAAAATAACCCAGGATCTGTTCAACGAGTATGTGAACGGTGCGAAGGTATGAGTCTGATGAGGTCAAATCCCAGACCTATCCCAGACCTAACTTGCGTTATCCTCTAAAATATTGATCGAAACGAGGTTTAATCGACTGTTTCAGTGTGGTACCACATTACTACGTGATCCAAACCAGAAAAAACCCAGGATCAGTTCAACAAGTACGTGAAAAACGCGAATGTATGAGCCTGATTAGGGCGAATCCCAGACCTATCCCAGACCTAACTTGCGTTATCCTCTAAAATATTGATGGAAACCAGGTTTAATTGACTGTTTCAGTGTTGTACTTCATTACTACGTTATGCAATCCAGAAAAAGCTCAGGATCTAGCCATCAAGTATGAGAAATATGCGAAAGAATGTGCCTGATAAGAGCAAATCCCAGACCTAACCTAGACCTAACATGAATTATTCTCTTAAATATTGATCGAAACCAGGTTTAATTGACTGTTTCAGTGTGGTCCCACATTGCTACGTGATCCAAACCAGAAAAAACCCAGGATCCGTTCAACAAGTATGTGAAGAATGCGAAAGTATGAGTCTGATGTGTGAAAATCCCAGGCATAACCTAGACCTAACATGCGTTATCCTCAAAAATATTGATCGAAACCTGGTTTAATCGACTGTTTCATTGTGGTACCACATTACTATGTGATCCAAACCAGAAAATAACCCAGGATCTGTTCAACGAGTATGTGAAGGGTGCGAAGGTATGAGTCTGATGAGGTCAAATCCCAGACCTATCCCAGACCTAACTTGCGTTATCCTCTAAAATATTGATCGAAACGAGGTTTAATTGATTGTTTTAGTGTGGTACCACTTTACTACGTGATCCAAAGCAAAAAAAACCCTCGATCAGGTCAACATGCATGTTAAAACTGCGAAAGTATGACCCTGATGAGGGCAAATCACAGACCTAACCCAGACCTAACATGCGTTATCCTCTAAAATATTTATCAAGACCAGGTTTAATTTAATGTTTCAGTGTGGTACCACATTACTACGTGATCCAAACCAGAAAAAACCCTGGATCTGTTCAACAAGTATGTGAAAAACGCGAAACTGTGATCCTGAAGAGGGCAAATCTTAGACCTAACCTTGACCTAACATGCGTTATCCTCTAAACTATTTATCCAGACCAGGTTTCATTGAATGTTTCAGTGCGGTACCACTTTACTACGTGATCCAATCCAGAAATAGCCCAGGATCTAGCCATGAAGTATGAGAAATATGCGAAAGTATGAGCCCGATGAGGGCAAATCCTAGACCTAACCCAGACCTAACATGCGTTATTCTCTAAAGTATTTATCAAGACCAGGTTTAATTGAATGTTTCAGTGTGGTACCACATTACTGCGTGATCCAATCCAGAAATAGCCGAGGATCTAGCCATGAAGTATGAGAAATATGCGAAAGTATGACCCTGATGAGGGCAAATCACAGACCTAACCCAGACCTAACATGCGTTATCCTCTAAAATATTTATCAAGACCAGGTTTAATTTAATGTTTCAGTGTGGTACCACATTACTACGTGATCCAAACCAGACAAAAACCCTGGATCTGTTCAACAAGTATGTGAAAAACCCGAAACTGTGAGCCTGAAGAGGGCAAATCTTAGACCTAACCTTGACCTAACATGCGTTATCCTCTAAACTATTTATCCAGACCAGGTTTCATTGAATGTTTCAGTGTGGTACCACTTTACTACGTGATCCAATCCAGAAATAGCCCAGGATCTAGCCATGAAGTATGAGAAATATGCGAAAGTATGACCCTGATGAGGGCAAATCACAGACCTAACCCAGACCTAACATGCGTTATCCTCTAAAGTATTTATCAAGACCAGGTTTAATTGAATGTTTCAGTGTGGTACCACATTACTACGTGATCCAAACCAGAAACAACCCAGGATCTGTTCAACAACTATGTGAAAAACGCGAAACTGCGAGCCTGATGAGGGCAAATCTTAGACCTAACCTTGACCTAACATGCGTTATCCTCTAAACAATTTATCCAGACCAGGTTTCATTGATTGTTTCAGTGTGGTACCACTTTACTACGTGATCCAATCCAGAAATAGCCCTGGATCTAGCCATGAAGTATGAGAAATATGCGAAAGTAAGAGCCTGATGAGGGCAAATCCTAGACCTATCCCAGACCTAACTTGCGTTATCCTCTAAAATATTGATCGAAATCAGGTTTAATTGACTGTTTCAGCGTGGTACCACATTACTACGTGATACAATCCAGAAACAGCCCAGGATCTAGCCATGAAGTATGAGCAATATGCGAAAGTATGAGCCTGATGAGGGCAAATCCTAGGCCTAACCCAGACCTAACATGCGTTATCCTCTAAAATATTTATCAAGACCAGGTTTAATTGATTGTTTCAGTGTGGTCCCACATTACTACGTGATCCAAACCAGAAAAAACCCAGGGTCCGTTCAACAAGTATGTGAAGAATGCGAAAGTATGAGTCTGATGAGTGAAAATCCCAGGCCTAACCTAGACCTAACATGCGTTATCCTCAATAATATTGATCGAAACCAGGTTTAATCGACTGTTTCAGTGTGGTACCACATTACTACGTGATCCAAACCAGAAAAAAACCCAGGATCTGATCAACGAGTATGTCAAGTGTGCGACAGTATGACCCTGATGAGGGCTAATCCCAGACCTATCCCAGACCTAACATGCGTTATCCTCTAAAATATTGATCGAAACCAGGTTTAATTGACTGTTTTAGTGTGGTACCACTTTACTACGTGAACCAAAGCAAAAAAAACCCTCGATCAGGTCAACATGCATGTTAAAACTGCGAAAGTATGACCCTGATGAGGGCAAATCACAGACCTAACCCCGACCTAACATGCGTTATCCTCTAAAATATTTATCAAGACCAGGTTTAATTTAATGTTCCAGTGTGGTACCACATTACTACGTGATCCAAACCAGAAAAAACCCTGGATCTGTTCAACAAGTATGTGAAAAACGCGAAACTGTGAGCCTGATGAGGGCAAATCTTAGACCTAACCTTGACCTAACATGCGTTATCCTCCAAAATATTTATCCAGACCAGGTTTCATTGAATGTTTCAGTGTGGTACCACTTTACTACGTGATCCAATCCAGAAATAGCCCAGGATCTAGCCATGAAGTATGAGAAATATGCGAAAGTATGAGCCCGATGAGGGCAAATCCTAGACCTAACCCAGTCCTAACATGCGTTATTCTCTAAAATATTTATCAAGACCAGGTTTAATTGAATGTTTCAGTGTGGTACCACATTACTACGTGATCCAAACCAGAAAAAACCGAGGATCCGTACAACAAGTATGTGAAGAATGCGAAAGTATGAGTCTGATCAGTGAAAATCTCAGGCCTTACCTAGACCTAACTTGCGTTGTCTTCTAAAATATTGATGGAAACATGGTTTCATTGACTGTTTCAGTGTGGTACTACATTACTACGTGATGCAATCTAGAAAAAGCCCAGGATCTAGCCAGCTAGTATGAGAAATATGCGAAAGAATGAGCCTGATGACAACAAATCCCAGACCTAACCTAGACCTAACATGCGGTATCCTCTAAAATATTGAGCGAAACCAGGTTTAATGAACTGTTTCAGTGTGGTACCACATTACTACGTGATCCAAACCAGAAAAAGCCCAGGATCTGTTCAACAAGTATGTGAAAAACGCGAAACTGTGAGCCTGATGAGGGCAAATCTTAGACCTAACCTTGACCTAACATGCGTTATCCTCTAAAATATTTATCCAGACCAGCTTTCATTGAATGTTTCAGTGTGGTACCACTTTACTACGTGATCCAATCCAGAAATAGCCCAGGATCTAGCCATGAAGTATGAGAAATATGCGAAAGTAAGAGCCTGATGAGGGCAAATCCTAGACCTATCCCAGACCTAACTTGCGTTATCCTCTAAAATATTGATCGAAATCAGGTTTAATTGACTGTTTCAGCGTGGTACCACATTACTACGTGATCCAAACCAGAAACAGCCCAGGATCTAGCCATGAAGTATGAGCAATATGCGAAAGTATGAGCCTGATGAGGGCAAGTCCTAGACCTAACCCAGACCTAACATGCGTTATCCTCTAAAATATTTATCAAGACCAGGTTTAATTGATTGTTTCAGTGTGGTCCCACATTACTACGTGATCCAAAACAGAAAAAACCCAGGATCTGTTCTACATGTATGAGAAATATGCGAAAGAATGAGCCTGATGGGAGCAAATCCCAGACCTAACCTAGACCTAACAAGAATTATTCTCTAAAATATTGATCGAAACCTGGTTTAATCGACTGTTTCAGTGTGGTACCACATTACTATGTGATCCAAACCAGAAAATACCCCAGGATCTGTTCAACGAGTATGTGAAGTGTGCGAAAGTATGAGTCTGATGAGGGCAAATCCCAGACCTATCCCAGACCTAACATGCGTTATCCTCTAAAATATTTATCAAGACCAGGTTTAATTGATTGTTTCAGTGTGGACCCACATTACTATGTGATCCAAACCAGAAAAAACCCAGGATCCGTTCAACAAGTATGTGAAGAATGCGAAAGTATGAGTCTGATGAGTGAAAATCCCAGGCCTAACCTAGACCTAACATGCGTTATCCTCAAAAATATTGATCGAAACCTGGTTTAATCGACTGTTTCAGTGTGGTACCACATTACTATGTGATCCAAACCAGAAAATAACCCAGGATCCGTTCAACAAGTATGTGAAGAATGCGAAAGTATGATTCTGATGAGTGAAAAAACCAGGCCTGACCTAGACCTAACATGCGTTATCCTCTAAAATATTGAGCGAAACCAGGTTTAATGGACTGTTTCAGTGTGGTACCACACTACTACGGGATCCAAACCAGAAAAAACCCAGGATCTGTTCAACAAGTATGTGAAGAATGCGAAAGTATGATACTGATGAGTGAAAAAACCAGGCCTGACCTAGACCTAACATGCGTTATCCTGTAAAATATTGAGCGAAACCAGGTTTAATGGACTGTTTCAGTGTGGTACCACACTACTACGTGATGCAATCCAGAAAAAGCTCAGGATCTAGCCATCAAGTATGAGAAATATGCGAAAGAATGAGCCTGATGAGAGCAAATCCCAGACCTAACTTGCGTTATCCTCCAAAATATTGATCGAAACCAGGTTTAATTGACTGTTTTAGTGTGGTACCACATTACTACGTGATCCAAACCAGAAAAAACCCAGGATCTGTTCAACAAGTATGTGAAAAACGCGAAACTGTGAGCCTGATGAGGGCAAATCTTAGACCTAACCCAGACCTAAGATGCGTTATCCTCTAAAATATTTATCCAGACCAGGTTTCATTGAATGTTTCAGTGTGGTACCACTTTACTACGTGATCCAATCCAGAAATAGCCCAGGATCTAGCCATGAAGTATGAGAAATATGCGAAAGTATGAGCCCGATGAGGGCAAATCCTAGACCTAACCCAGACCTAACATGCGTTATTCTCTAAAGTATTTATCAAGACCAGGTTTAATTGAATGTTTCAGTGTGGTACCACATTACTACGAGATCCAAACCAGAAACAACCCAGGATCTGTTCAACAACTATGTGAAAAACGCGAAACTGTGAGCCTGATGAGGGCAAATCTTAGACCTAACCTTGACCTAACATGCGATATCCTCTAAACTATTTATCCAGACCAAGTTTCATTGATTGTTTCAGTGTGGTACCACTTTGCTACGTGATCCAATCCAGAAATAGCCCTGGATCTAGCCATGAAGTATGAGAAATATGCGAAAGTAAGAGCCTGATGAGGGCAAATCCCAGACCTATCCCAGACCTAACATGCGTTATCCTCTAAAATATTTATCAAGACCAGGTTTAATTGATTGTTTCAGTGTGGACCCACATTACTATGTGATCCAAACCAGAAAAAACCCAGGATCCGTTCAACAAGTATGTGAAGAATGCGAAAGTATGAGTCTGATGAGTGAAAATCCCAGGACTAACCTAGACCTAACATGCGTTATCCTCAAAAATATTGATCGAAACCTGGTTTAATCGACTGTTTCAGTGTGGTACCACATTACTATGTGATCCAAACCAGAAAATAACCCAGGATCCGTTCAACAAGTATGTGAAGAATGCGAAAGTATGATTCTGATGAGTGAAAAAACCAGGCCTGACCTAGACCTAACATGCGTTATCCTCTAAAATATTGAGCGAAACCAGGTTTAATGGACTGTTTCAGTGTGGTACCACACTACTACGTGATGCAATCCAGAAAAAGCTCAGGATCTAGCCATCAAGTATGAGAAATATGCGAAAGAATGAGCCTGATGAGAGCAAATCCCAGACCTAACTTGCGTTATCCTCCAAAATATTGATCGAAACCAGGTTTAATTGACTGTTTTAGTGTGGTACCACATTACTACGTGATCCAAACCAGAAAAAACCCAGGATCTGTTCAACAAGTATGTGAAAAACGCGAAACTGTGAGCCTGATGAGGGCAAATCTTAGACCTAAACCAGACCTAAGATGCGTTATCCTCTAAAATATTTATCCAGACCAGGTTTCATTGAATGTTTCAGTGTGGTACCACTTTACTACGTGATCCAATCCAGAAATAGCCCAGGATCTAGCCATGAAGTATGAGAAATATGCGAAAGTATGAGCCCGATGAGGGCAAATCCTAGACCTAACCCAGACCTAACATGCGTTATTCTCTAAAGTATTTATCAAGACCAGGTTTAATTGAATGTTTCAGTGTGGTACCACATTACTACGAGATCCAAACCAGAAACAACCCAGGATCTGTTCAACAACTATGTGAAAAACGCGAAACTGTGAGCCTGATGAGGGCAAATCTTAGACCTAACCTTGACCTAACATGCGATATCCTCTAAACTATTTATCCAGACCAAGTTTCATTGATTGTTTCAGTGTGGTACCACTTTACTACGTGATCCAATCCAGAAATAGCCCTGGATCTAGCCATGAAGTATGAGAAATATGCGAAAGTAAGAGCCTGATGAGGGCAAATCCTAGACCTATCCCAGACCTAACTTGCGTTATCCTCTAAACTATTTATCCAGACCAGGTTTCATTGATTGTTTCAGTGTGGTACCACTTTACTACGTGATCCAATCCAGAAATAGCCCTGGATCTAGCCATGAAGTATGAGAAATATGCGAAAGTAAGAGCCTGATGAGGGCAAATCCTAGACCTATCCCAGACCTAACTTGCGTTATCCTCTAAAATATTGATCGAAATCAGGTTTAATTGACTGTTTCAGCGTGGTACCACATTACTACGTGATACAATCCAGAAACAGCCCAGGATCTAGCCATGAAGTATGTCAAGTGTGCGACAGTATGACCCTGATGAGGGCTAATCCCAGACCTATCCCAGACCTAACATGCGTTATCCTCTAAAATATTGATCGAAACCAGGTTTAATTGACTGTTTTAGTGTGGTACCACTTTACTACGTGAACCAAAGCAAAAAAAACCCTCGATCAGGTCAACATGCATGTTAAAACTGCGAAAGTATGACCCTGATGAGGGCAAATCACAGACCTAACCCAGACCTAACATGCGTTATCCTCTAAAATATTTATCAAGACCAGGTTTAATTTAATGTTCCAGTGTGGTACCACATTACTACGTGATCCAAACCAGAAAAAACCCTGGATCTGTTCAACAAGTATGTGAAAAACGCGAAACTGTGAGCCTGATGAGGGCAAATCTTAGACCTAACCTTGACCTAACATGCGTTATCCTCCAAAATATTTATCCAGACCAGGTTTCATTGAATGTTTCAGTGTGGTACCACTTTACTACGTGATCCAATCCAGAAATAGCCCAGGATCTAGCCATGAAGTATGAGAAATATGCGAAAGTATGAGCCCAATGAGGGCAAATCCTAGACCTAACCCAGTCCTAACATGCGTTATTCTCTAAAATATTTATCAAGACCAGGTTTAATTGAATGTTTCAGTGTGGTACCACATTACTACGTGATCCAAACCAGAAAAAACCGAGGATCCGTACAACAAGTATGTGAAGAATGCGAAAGTATGAGTCTGATCAGTGAAAATCTCAGGCCTTACCTAGACCTAACTTGCGTTGTCTTCTAAAATATTGATGGAAACATGGTTTCATTGACTGTTTCAGTGTGGTACTACATTACTACGTGATGCAATCTAGAAAAAGCCCAGGATCTAGCCATCTAGTATGAGAAATATGCGAAAGAATGAGCCTGATGACAACAAATCCCAGACCTAACCTAGACCTAACATGCGGTATCCTCTAAAATATTGAGCGAAACCAGGTTTAATGAACTGTTTCAGTGTGGTACCACATTACTACGTGATCCAAACCAGAAAAAGCCCCGGATCTGTTCAACAAGTATGTGAAAAACGCGAAACTGTGAGCCTGATGAGGGCAAATCTTAGACCTAACCTTGACCTAACATGCGTTATCCTCTAAAATATTTATCCAGACCAGCTTTCATTGAATGTTTCAGTGTGGTACCACTTTACTACGTGATCCAATCCAGAAATAGCCCAGGATCTAGCCATGAAGTATGAGAAATATGCGAAAGTAAGAGCCTGATGAGGGCAAATCCTAGACCTATCCCAGACCTAACTTGCGTTATCCTCTAAAATATTGATCGAAATCAGGTTTAATTGACTGTTTCAGCGTGGTACCACATTACTACGTGATACAATCCAGAAACAGCCCAGGATCTAGCCATGAAGTATGAGCAATATGCGAAAGTATGAGCCTGATGAGGGCAAGTCCTAGACCTAACCCAGACCTAACATGCGTTATCCTCTAAAATATTTATCAAGACCAGGTTTAATTGATTGTTTCAGTGTGGTCCCACATTACTACGTGATCCAAAACAGAAAAAACCCAGGATCTGTTCTACATGTATGAGAAATATGCGAAAGAATGAGCCTGATGGGAGCAAATCCCAGACCTAACCTAGACCTAACATGAATTATTCTCTAAAATATTGATCGAAACCTGGTTTAATCGACTGTTTCAGTGTGGTACCACATTACTATGTGATCCAAACCAGAAAATAACCCAGGATCTGTTCAACGAGTATGTGAAGTGTGCGAAAGTATGAGTCTGATGAGGGCAAATCCCAGACCTATCCCAGACCTAACATGCGTTATCCTCTAAAATATTTATCAAGACCAGGTTTAATTGATTGTTTCAGTGTGGACCCACATTACTATGTGATCCAAACCAGAAAAAACCCAGGATCCGTTCAACAAGTATGTGAAGAATGCGAAAGTATGAGTCTGATGAGTGAAAATCCCAGGCCTAACCTAGACCTAACATGCGTTATCCTCTAAAATATTGAGCGAAACCAGGTTTAATGGACTGTTTCAGTGTGGTACCACACTACTACGGGATCCAAACCAGAAAAAACCCAGGATCTGTTCAACAAGTATGTGAAGAATGCGAAAGTATGATACTGATGAGTGAAAAAACCAGGCCTGACCTAGACCTAACATGCGTTATCCTCTAAAATATTGAGCGAAACCAGGTTTAATGGACTGTTTCAGTGTGGTACCACACTACTACGTGATGCAATCCAGAAAAAGCTCAGGATCTAGCCATCAAGTATGAGAAATATGCGAAAGAATGAGCCTGATGAGAGCAAATCCCAGACCTATCCCAGACCTAACTTGCGTTATCCTCCAAAATATTGATCGAAACCAGGTTTAATTGACTGTTTTAGTGTGGTACCACATTACTACGTGATCCAAACCAGAAAAAACCCGGGATCTGTTCAACAAGTATGTGAAAAACGCGAAACTGTGAGCCTGATGAGGGCAAATCTTAGACCTAACCTTGACCTAACATGCGTTATCCTCTAAAATATTTATCCAGACCAGCTTTCATTGAATGTTTCAGTGTGGTACCACTTTACTACGTGATCCAATCCAGAAATAGCCCAGGATCTAGCCATGAAGTATGAGAAATATGCGAAAGTAAGAGCCTGATGAGGGCAAATCCTAGACCTACCCCAGACCTAACTTGCGTTATCCTCTAAAATATTGATCGAAATCAGGTTTAATTGACTGTTTCAGCGTGGTACCACATTACTACGTGATACAATCCAGAAACAGCCCAGGATCTAGCCATGAAGTATGAGCAATATGCGAAAGTATGAGCCTGATGAGGGCAAGTCCTAGACCTAACCCAGACCTAACATGCGTTATCCTCTAAAATATTTATCAAGACCAGGTTTAATTGATTGTTTCAGTGTGGTCCCACATTACTACGTGATCCAAAACAGAAAAAACCCAGGATCTGTTCTACATGTATGAGAAATATGCGAAAGAATGAGCCTGATGGGAGCAAATCCCAGACCTAACCTAGACCTAACATGAATTATTCTCTAAAATATTGATCGAAACCTGGTTTAATCGACTGTTTCAGTGTGGTACCACATTACTATGTGATCCAAACCAGAAAATAACCCAGGATCTGTTCAACGAGTATGTGAAGTGTGCGAAAGTATGAGTCTGATGAGGGCAAATCCCAGACCTATCCCAGACCTAACATGCGTTATCCTCTAAAATATTTATCAAGACCAGGTTTAATTGATTGTTTCAGTGTGGACCCACATTACTATGTGATCCAAACCAGAAAAAACCCAGGATCCGTTCAACAAGTATGTGAAGAATGCGAAAGTATGAGTCTGATGAGTGAAAATCCCAGGCCTAACCTAGACCTAACATGCGTTATCCTCAAAAATATTGATCGAAACCTGGTTTAATCGACTGCTTCAGTGTGGTACCACATTACTATGTGATCCAAACCAGAAAATAACCCAGGATCTGTTCAACAAGTATGTGAAGAATGCGAAAGTATGATTCTGATGAGTGAAAAAACCAGGCCTGACCTAGACCTAACATGCGTTATCCTCTAAAATATTGATCGAAACCAGGTTTAGTTGACAGTTTCAGTGTGGTCCCACATTACTACGTGATGCAAACCAGAAAAAACCCAGGATCTGTTCAACAAGTATGTGAAAAACGCGACAGTATGAGCCTGATGAGGGCAAATCCCAGACCTATCCCAGACCTAACTTGCGTTATCCTCTAAAATATTGATCGATACCAGGTTTAATTGACTGTTTCAGTGTGGTACCACATTACTACGTGATCCAATCCAGAAATAGCCCAGGATCTAGCCATGAAGTATGAGAAATGTGCGAAAGTATGAGTCTGATGTGGGCAAATCTTAGACCTAACCCAGACCTAAGATGCG